>NC_041231.1:79302945-79366493 GCF_002837175.3 Physeter macrocephalus | reverse complement strand
GGCCCGTGAGCCATGGCCGCTGAGCCTGCGCGTCCGGAGCCTGTGCTCCGCAACGGGAGAGGCCACAACAGTGAGAGGCCCGCGTACCGCAAAAAAAAAAAGCATAATGTTTCTAAAATAGTTCAATTTGTACTCTTAAATATAGCTTAGGAACTATTTCTTGTTTACATGACTTATTTGCGTCATAGAGGAAATTTTCATTGAGGGCCTCTTATGTATAATAATGTTTAAAGAACCTTCATTTTCACATATAAGTATAATTTTTCAGTACAATTTATTCACAAGGTCTGTTGTATTTTCAGGGTCAAAGTCCCAACACTGTCACATGACACATTCAAGCCCCTCCGTGAGCCAGTTCCTCGGTTCTTCCTGCTCGGTCCATTCCATTTCTCATCACCTCACCTTCTACAGGGAGTAGACAACTTGCAGGCCCCTAGGCATTCCAGGGCCCCCTCTAAGTCTGTGCCTTGGTTACCCTCTGACTGGAGGGACTTCTTCCCTGGAACGGCCCCACCTACCCTGCCAAATGGTCCACTGTCCTTACTGCCGCAGTGCCTCTCCTCCAGGGACTGGAGAGGAAGGATGCCAGGCACCTTTTCCCCAGGGGCCTGAGTTCAGAGAAGCCCTCCCGTCATGGCAAGCTAAAGTTAGAGAAGGGCTGAAAACAGAGTTCTAAGAAAATAGGATTTGTTTGGGTAAAGGAGAACCTTTATCCAAACGCTGTTTTATAATTCACAAATGCAAAATTAGCAAGCATTTTTCTAGTGCTGCCAGGTAACCGCTGAATATCGGGAAGTCACCGCTTATTCTACCAAACACAAAATGTCAGTTTAGTGAGCTCATCGAATTTACTTCTACGAAGGGTGCTAAGGACTGAGAGGATTGGCTGTTTTATGCAAGCGGGAATGTTAATGTCTCATTTTACACGTCGGTACTCGTTGCCACCTTTCACGTTAGATACGGAATTCGCGGCCTCCATGAAAAGCTTTCTTCACGGGGCTTTGGAGATAATCATTCTCTTTTCATTATCCTACCCCTTTGGCTACTTCTTCTCAGGCTCCTTTGCTCATCTTCCTCACATTTCTAACCTCCAAATTTTGGACTGCCCCAGGGCTCTCTCCTCAGATTTCTTATTTTTTTCTATTTAATTTGCTCCCTAAGTGACTTCATCCTATCCCTTGGCTTTAAATAATTGTCTGAAGAGCGATGACTCTGTATTTATATCTCTTGTACCTCCAACCCTGACTGAATCCCCACCCAAACACCAGACTCATCCCCAACCTCCACTCAACATCTCCACTGGATGTCTCCAAGGCACTGGTCTATAGCAGGCTGCACTGAACAGGTCCAAAAGTGAGCTCCGCAACGTGCTCCTCCTTCAGCCTTCCCCCTTGCTATATCCTTGCATTTCCTCAGGCCAAAAACTTGGAGTCGTCCTTGACTCTTTTTTTTTTTTTTTTAACATCTTTATTGGAGTATAATTGCTTTACAGTGGTATGTTAGTTTCTGCTTTACAACATAGTGAATCAGTTATACATATACATAGTCTGCTTCCCACTAGCTATCCACCCTACGTTTGGTAGTGTATATATATGTCCATGCCACTCTCTCACTTCGTCACAGCTTACCCTTGACTCTTTATGTTTTCCACATCTGTCATGCAAACCATCAGCCATCCTACAAAGTATATACAGATGCTAACCATGACTATTCCATCATCCTGGTCCAAGTCACCACTTTCCATTGCCTGGAAGATTATAATGGCTTCCTAATCAATCTTCTAGCATCACATTATATTTTATTCTCAATGTAGCAGCCAAATGATCCTTTTAAAACTTAAGTCAAATTTGTTTAAAACTGTCTAATGGCTTGTCTCACAGAACAAAATGAAGTCTTTAATGTGCCCATAAAGTTAAGGTGATAGTCAGTCATTCTGTAGAGAATCTGAAGAATAAACATTTGGATATATCTCAAGGAAATTGGACATGGTGTGCCCGTCACGGACTGCTTTGAAAAGCTCAAGTCCCGAGGACAACCATCATAGCCAGAAGTGGACATCCTAATTTGTTAGAAGTTTGACAGAAACTTTGTTGTGAGAGATTCTGAACCTGCAAATTAGCAAAATTGCTTTTTATTGGAATCGCTGCTAACTTTGATCTGAATCAAGAAAGATTGGGATGTTCTATTTCATAGACATTGACACTCAGTTGGAATGAATTATCTTTAGCATTTCCAAGTAGGTAGGATTAAATTTACATCACAAATATTCGTGAAGAATTGATCTGGTATCCAAGTAGGTCCTATCAACACCTGGAGTGGTCCAGATTTCATTTGAAATAAAATATAGGCAAGATGTTTCAAGAATACCAGTGGGAAACAAATCTAGTTATCTGATATGAATAGCAGATCATTCATGTTCATTCATTCACTCATGCAATCAACAAACATGGAGGATTCAGTGATAAATAAGGCATGGTTCCTGCTTTTGTGAAGATGGTAGTCTATAAGGGGAGACAGACATGAAAACAATTAACTGTAATAGAGTGGGCTGGTAGGATACGGGTGTCAGCTGAGGGATGTTAAAAGTGCCACAGAAACAGAAAAAGATGGAACGGTAAGGAAATTGAATCTGCCTTATGGAGGCATCACCTTCCATCATCTATTCATCTATTCAGTCAACATTATTAGGCACCAGCAGAGCCCTCTGCACTGTGTTAAGGGCCAACAATATAACCCCAGGAGAGGGATGGCCAATAAGCAATCACAGTTCAGTGCAATAGATACAAAGGCTGAAATGTGCACTGGGAGCCATGGAATGGAGAGGAAGGACACCTCAGCCCAGAAGCAAGAGACCAGGGAATGCCTCCAGTGGAAACTGAGCCTCAGGCAGGGGAAGGGCTTGCAAAAGAGAACATCAAGAGCATGGGTTTCAAGGAGGAGCTACGGGGGAGAGGAGTCTGGAGAAATAGGGAGGGAGCAGATCTTCAAGGGCTGGCCGTGTTCCCTGTGGCATTTGGAAGGAAATGAGAAGCATTGACAGGTGGTATGTGTGTGTATGTATGCATGTGCGTAAAATGAGGAAACAGTGATAGATTTCTGTTTTAGAGAGTTTACTCTAGTGGGAGAGTGAAGGATAGAGTGGAGAGAAGTGACACTGGCAACAAAGCAACCAATCTGGAAACCCAGGTGATTCAGGAATCCAGGACATAAATAGATGATGAAGACCTACACTGGGGAGCAGTGGAGGGGCTGGAGATAGAGGATAAGGAGAGGGACTGGGGAAACATTTGGAAGATAAGACACCTCGGTGCCTAACTGGACAGGAAGGGGAATGGAGAGGATTGGGTCTGTGATGATGAACAGTTTTCTGATGTTGGACTAATCGTACTTATTAGGGGCCATTCCCCCTAAAATGGTTTGCCTTCCCTAAGGAGAGCTCAAAGCAACCCACTGGGATGGCAGGAGATGTAGCAGAATTCCATTTACACTTTTCTCGGTTTTTAAATTTCTATGTATATGTGTCTACAAAGTCGACAATAAACTAATATGGTTGTATGCTATACAATCTATAAATAAATGATTATCAATATATTGTAGAGTATGCTCAAACATTTTATTATGAGAGGTGTATGATCAAAAAACTTGGAGACTGAGTGCAGGATTACAAAAGGAAAAAATTTGGTAGTTATGGGGAATTTTAGGTGCCTACAGAACATTTAGGCAGTAATTTCCAGTGGGCAGTAAGGGTCTGGATCAGACAGGACTGTCCAATGGAGCTTTCTGTGATCATAGAAAAGTTCTAAATACGTACTGTTCAATATGGTGGCCGGTAACCACTTATGGCCATTGAGCACTTAAAATGTGGTTAGTGCAACTGAGGAACTGAAATTTTTTATTTTGATAAATTTAAATTTATTTAAATAACAGCCACATGTAGCTACCAGTTACCATATTAGAAAGGACAGATCTAAAACTTAGGAGAGAGACCTGGGATCTCATTCATTAAGTGCTTCCACCGGCTAAGCATTTTACATACATTTTAAAGCAATGTAATCATTCCAACTACCCTTCTTTACTCTATCCTTTTAATAGTAAAAGTTTATACTGCAAAGAAGAGCACATTTGCTCTGAAGTATGTGTAATTTATAGATATTCTTTATTGGTAGATATTTATGCATCTTTTACAACCAAGCACCAATTTTATTTTATTTTCCTTTCAGGTGGCTGGCTCTGTTGGAGATTCAAATATTTATTATTTTAATATTGTATTATTATGACTGTAGTCTTCTAGACCCATTGCCAAGACAGGTAAGTGTTTTCAGAATTTTGAATAGCATGACTTTCAAATTTGATATAAACTCTAACTCTTTGGTTTTCATTACTGGGGATGAGCTGACTGATTTGCTCACTTAGACTCATCTTAACAGATGATCTCTGCAGACTGAGAAGATATTCCCTTAATTCCAGGTCAATTCTACGTGCCCCCTTATCACAAGACCAGGACCTAATAGTAGCATTTCCACCACTTAGTGTTAGGAGCTCCTCAATGAATTTACCAATTTTAACCCTTTTCCCAGGGTAAAGTAGACATGGCCTTGATGTTGGGCTTGTTTCCCTAGAAAGGCATGTCTCTGGGTCCAAAAGTGAACCATGAGTTTTGGAGGCAAGTCAGAGCCCTTAGTCCATTTGGAAAGCAATGGCACAAAGGAAATTAACCCACAGTAGAAACAGTGAACATAAATGAAAAGGCCATGACCTTTTCTGACCTCTGACCATTGGATATCTCAATCATTTAACTCCTCTGTGTTGCTATAGTTCTGTTCTCTTAGACCAATGGCCCTCAAACTGGTGCAAGCAGCAAAATTACCTGGGATGGGGGGCTTGTTAGAACATGGAATCCTGGACCCTAGCCCTAGAGTTCTTGATGAGTATATCTGGGGAGGGGCTTGAGAATTTCTGTTTCTGACAAGTTCTGGGTGTTGCTCATGCCTCACTTTAAGGACCACTGTCCTAGGAGACAAGGGAAAGTTCCATTTAATTCCAGATGTTTGGAAGTCCCTTTGAAAACTCTGGATAAAAAGGTGTTATTTAAACTGAGGGTGAAGCTGAGAAATTAAGCATTGCAACCTCAGGGCTCTTCACATAGCATTTTGTGCTATGATTTACTCTTGATATAATAAGGGCTAATATATGGAGGGATAAATAAAACTCTTGGGTGACATTTCAGTAGAAATTCTGTCAGTGTATAAATGACACAGAAAATATTGTATTACTCACAAATATGCACATTTCAGCACTTTGCCTTGATTTCTTTTGCACTTCTATTTTAAGTGCAAGCAACAGTGATAAAGAGCTCTCAAAATCTGACGATGAAAGGGAAATCAAAACACCCCTCACAAAGGTTTTCCGCTGAGTACAGTTTTGTTGGCAGAATTAAGATTGGGGCCAGGATTTACAGGCACCAAATACTAGTTTCTGATCCTCGGAGTTAGATGTCACAATTTTGCCCACGACTGACTCAGCATCTAACTATTTTCCCACCAGCAAGAAGACACAGGAATGCCTTTTCACATTAGAAGGATGTCATTTGTCAAAACCATGTGACACCTAACTCTGGAGATCAGTCATTTTGACCAGATCCTTAGGTAGGATTTTTCCCAGCACTTTCTTCCTAGCTAGGAATTCTATTAGTTGTATTTATTATACTTTTTTTAATTTTAATTTTTTTTTTATTTTTTGAAGATATTCACCACGTATTTCTTCTTTAGGTCTTTTTTTTTAAAATTAATTTATTGCCGGACTTCCCTGGTGGCGCAGTGGCTGAGAGTCCGCCTGCCGGTGAAGGGGACACGGGTTCGTGCCCAGGTCCGGGAAGATCCCACGTGCCGCGGAGCGGCTGGGCCCGTGAGCCATGGCCGCCGAGCCTGCGCGTCCGGAGCCTGTGCTCTGCAACAAGGGAGGCCGCGATAGTGAGAGGCCCGCGCACCGCGATGAAGAGTGGCCCCCGCTTGCTGCAACTAGAGAAAGCCCTCGCACAGAAACGAAGACCCAACGCTGCCAAAAATAAATATAAAAATAAATAAATTAATTTTATTTATTTATTTATTTTTTCGGTATGCGGGCCTCTCATTGCTGCGGCCTCTCCCGTTGCGGAGCGCAGGCTCCGGACGCGTAGGCTCAGCGGCCATGGCTCACGGGCCCAGCCGCTCCGCGGCATGTGGGATCCTCCCGGACCAGGGCTCAAACCCGTGTCCTCTGCATTGGCAGGCAGATTCTCAACCACTGAGTCACCAGGGAAGCCCATATACTTTTAAAAAAAAAAAAATACGTCCTATTTCTGTTTTGACCCTACTAAGAACATTTTTCAAAGAAATGTTACCTCAGTTTGTAAGAAATACAAGTCTGAGAGAATTCTCATCTCAAAGGGCATTTCATTTCACAGTTTCTATTTTAGAAAGATCAATTAAAATTATTTAATTATTGGACTTATGTTACCAAGTTGTGAAAGGAGGTGATCAAAAAATACAGGAAATGACCTTCCAATTACCAAGCTCTTGTAGGAGGGGGATGGGTTTCCAGGGCATGTTCCAGACACTCTGTTGTCAAGTGCAGGGAAATCACAGGACTTGGAAACCAGCTCCCCCAAAGGAATATACTTGCCACAAGAGCAAAAATCAAAGGCTAGCATCCCAGTGATTTTACTTTTGTAACAGTGTTTTATTTTACCTCAAACAGTGTGAAGAAAGTAATTTAATCTTAGTTCTCTCCCAGTAAGAACCAAACAATAAGGAAACATTACAAAACTTTTCAGGATCCGTGATGGGTCAGCCATGTCCAGTTGCTGGCAATGGGGGCTACTATTCCATTCTGAGCATTCATAAGAAGACCCACTTCAATTCTCTCCCAAAAGCAAGCACATTTTTTGCCAACACAGTGGGGTTTTATTTGGTTGATTGGTTTTGCTCTGCTTTACCTTTGGGGGCAGGGGCATGGATTCTTAGAAAATCTCACAAAACCTATGGAATCCCCTTTCTAGAAAAGTACACACCTCTTCATACACACAAAATTGTGACTGCAATTTCAGAGAGTCCGTGGAAGTTCTGCAACTCATTCTGTCAACTGTCCTAAGAATCCCCTTGGGGAGGAGCCCTTTCTTTCAAACTGATGACAAAAAAACCAGATGATCTAAATTGGATCGCCCTCCTCCTTCCTCACTCTTTCCCCAACCCTCAGGGCTGACAGAACAGGTTCCTTTTCTTATTCAAGCTCCTAAGCTTCAACAACCTCTTTGTATTGGATTGGCCAAATAGATTGTTCGGGTTTTTCCGTAACATCTTACGGAAAAACCCGAGTAAACTTTTTGGTCAACCCTATATTCTTTGCAATGAACAGACCTCCCCTCACCCCCCTACACATTCACCCCTTGTTCATAACTAAGACATAACATAACGTATCAGAACATCTGGAACCACAGAAGATCCTTATGGAAAATTGTGATCTTAGGTCCCCTGTAATAGTGGTTTGCACCACCAACACCATGTTGTCTTATGAACATCTGTAACATGTGGCATAGAGGTCTCACCCAGCGATTATACATGAAGTGTCACAGATTGGGGGCCAGGAATGTAGAAAGAGCTTTTATTAAAGGGTATCCTCTTTATCCAGATATAAAGTGAAAGGCGGGTGGCAGGCCCATAGCACTGGGGTATGTGAAACTGTGACGAGGCTGTTATTAGAGTAAGGGAATTGCCCCCTTTGCTGTCCCTTGAACGGAAGGCTAAAATTGATGCTTGCCATGGAGAACTCATCAAGCAAAACCTTCCAGTCTTCCAAACCTAAACTCTGTACGTTTCAGGAACAATCACATTGAATAAACCTTAGGTCCAAACTGTTGGCTTATGTCCTTTAACTTCTATATTTTCTGCATTTCTGCTTTTAGAGCTCTCTCCATTTGGTGGGTGTCCAGCAGCCGGAAGGACAATGCCGAATTCAATTTAAACAAAGAAAATGACGTCTGCTGGGCCTAAGGAGGGCCAGGGCCTTCTGGAGGAGTGACTGCTCCCCATCCTCTAGCCTGGCAGCACCTAGACCTGAGTTTAACTAAAACGTATCACTTAATTTTGTTTAAGGATTTAGTTCAGGACAGTGTCCAGATGGCATGTGTGTTTGGTATCTCAAGAGTAGACCAAGAATCTGGCATCACTCTATACCTATTGATATAGAGACCCCAATACAGGTTTATAGAAACTGTTTCCATGACAAAAAGAGGCATTTCTTAAGAAGTTGGAATTTGGTTTCATGCATTACTGTATCAAAACTTTAAATAGAAATAATGTCACTTGAAGGAAAATTTTACTATATTAAATTTACTGTGAAGACAACATACTTAAACTTCTATTTTGCAAAAGGCTAAAAGTCTTAGACTCTAAACAGTATTAAATAATGATTTCTGGAAAATTGCTATTTTTCTTAGTATGATTCTTAACTGGCAATTGAAATTCTTAAACCGCTATTAATATAATTCTTTATTAAACATGTCTAACACTAAACGTATGAATAATATGATAGCTTTCTAACACCTGTGAAGGCAGGGATCATGTCTGACACTCATTTCTACACTCAGCTATGCCTAGGACAGCACCTTCTCTATAGGACGTATTCAATACATGTATGTTGATTGGTGTACTGATTTGTATTTTAGTTAAGATAAAAAGCACTTCTTTGACTCAAGGTGTTTGTAATTGTAGTTTGAGATAATATTTTTCCTAATTTATAGAAACTCAAATTAAATGATGTGTCAAGGCAAATAACAACATTTCAATCTATTACTTAAGACTTTTGCCTGAAATACTTTCTATGAGATCCAGAAAAGAAATCCTATCATGTTCAGGGAAAATATATGATACTAATAACAGCATGATCGGTGATGTCATGATTTGTCCTCTAACAGTCAATGAAATGCCGCCTGCCTCCTTGATTTCACAATAAGTAAGTTTTGGAGTGCATGCTGTCCTCTGGATTATTTGCTCCCCTGTATGAGAATTATCTGGTGGGGCTGATAACGATTGCTTAGTCATCTATTTCCTACCAACGACCAGATGACTCCCTAGGAGAAAATTAAGTACTTTGGAATGCATTAACTCTTCGGGACTAATACAGTGATTTTGAAGCTTAGCTAGCAGTTTACAGCGTAGCTTAGCAGGCTCAGAGGTCTGGAGACTGAAGGGGCTAAAGAAAGCAGTTTAGAATCCACAGGAGATCTGAGAACGGCAGACCACTACCTGGCGGGTTTTTCTTCCCTGTTCCCAGGGAAGGCTTGTCCTCCCCCAAGCAGCTGAGGCCCACAGCCATACACTGTATTTGCAAATAATAGACACTTGAGCTGAATTTGCAGACCCTCAGGGCAGTGTTTATCTCCTTATTATTGCTTGGTAAGGATGAACCTTAGCTGACAAGTTCATGCACTTTAAAACAACAGTGCAGATGCAGGAGGTCTACTGACCTTTGAAATGATACATGGTGAGAGGAATATACTTGGAGGTCCCTATTTCTTTTTATTTCCCTAGCCTGGGATTCTATATTATGTATATTAATATAATGTATATTCATATATATATGTAAAAATACATACATTGCTATATATTTATATGCGCTAACTTGAGTTTTCCAGAAAGCAGAGTCTGAGACAGACTTGTGTGCAGTGCAGATAGTTTACTTGAGACGTGCTCCCAGGCAGCAGAAATAAGGGATCGGAAAGAATACACCATAATTGAGTTATGTTATTAAGGTAGATGTCCTAGCCCCTATTTCAGAGGACAAGCAATGAGGGGTGGGGGGACCACGTTCAAGTGTGGGCACGTGAGGGGTGGCTGGAGTGCTGGTTAGGTGATGAGCATAGAATTCTCAGTGTAGTTTTGATCATGTTTTAATACAAATGTGAGATCACCTATCTGCAGAACATCCTTGTGCAGGTAGCCATCGCGGCATGTGTAATAATTAATAGTAACCCTCTTTTTTCTCTTGTGCCCCAGCAGGCAGGGGCACAAATTATAACTTCCTTTTTACTTGGCAGCCTGAAACAAGGAAGAGTTCACGTATTTACTGACAGGATTGCAGAACTAAATGGTGGTGCCGTTGGAAACTTGTAATTAAAGCAGGAAATGGGGAAGGAGGGGCCATTAAAACTTAAATTAGGAAGTCACCTGCTGAAACTTAAGTGTAAGCATTTAGTTACAGTTTCGTACTCATTAAAAGGCATGTCCTTTCAAGATTTTAATGTGGAGAAAAAAGGAAGTGTCTTAGTCTATTCAGGCTACTGTAACAAAATACCATAGACTGGGTGGCTTATAAACCACAGAAATTTATTTCTCACAGGTCTGAAGGCGGGGAAGATCAAGACGAAGGTGCCAGTATGGTTGAGTTCTACTAAGACCCTCTTCCTGGTATAGTCGGTAATTTCTCTATGTCCTCACGCGGTGGACGGGGTGAGGGGTCTCTTATAAGAATAACCATCCCATTCATGAGGGCTCCACCCTCATGACCTAATCGACTCCAAAAGGCCCCACCTCCTAAACCATCAACTTTGGGAGGATTCAACATGTGAACTTGGGGAAGGCACAAACATTCAGACCATAGCAGGAAGTAATCCTCCACAGTCGCTTAACTTTCTAAGTAGAGTAGTAGAGGTCTAGCTGTATATTTTGCTCTGAAGGAGGACCCTGGACAGCACTTGGAAATGCAGATGAATCCTGCTCTTGGGGTCCCCCCATCTCTTGATGAAGCAGCCAGAAGCCTGGGATTGTCTCTGTGAGCGTCCACACAGGAGTGGACCATGACACCTGGCTTTCATTAGCATAGCATCTTTTGTTTTCAAAAAGTTTTTAGAATAAATGTCTCCATATTTCTCCATTAATGTTGGGTTTGGGTAATTAAAATGAACTTATTAGAGTTTTGTTGTTAGTTTTTTTGGTTTGTTTTTTGTTTGTTTGTTTTGTGTGTGTTTTTTTTTTGTTTTTGCGGTATGCGGGCCTCTCACTGTTGTGGCCTCTCCCGCTGCGGAGCACAGGCTCCGGACGCGCAGGCTCAGCGGCCATGGCTCACGGGCCCAGCCGCTCCGCGGCATGTGGGATCCTCCCGGACCGGGGCACGAACCCGCGTCCCCTGCATCGGCAGGCGGACTCTCAACCACTGCGCCACCAGGGAAGCCCTGTTGTTAGTTTTTAAATCTTATTTTTTGGTATTTTAGTTAATGGCTATGGGTGGTTACTGACAAGGGTACAACTTCTATAAACTATTTATTTTCCTGATAAGATGCCTATTACATTCTAGAAACAAATAATGTGAGCTTTTATCACTTGACCAATTACTGTGAGACAGGCACTTTGCTAAGCCCATTTCACTCACCCACTTTTATTCTCACAATAATCCAGTGTGTCAGGGTGGTTTCTATTATTATCATCCCTGTTTTACAAATGACAGAAATAGAGCTTGGAGAGACTGGGTGACATACTTCAGGTCACCCAGCTAGGAAGTGGCAGAGGCAGAATTTGAACCCAGGGAGCCTGGCCCCAAAGCACGTCCTCATAACACTAAATAGCGCTACATCCTTCTCAAAGAGAAAATTGTTACCCACAAGAGACAGCACCATTGACTTTGTCGTCATCATAATCCACACTCTGGGTTCTCTCTTAAGTCTTAGGGAAAAAGTGGCTAATTGGCTGTATAACCTACATTACAATTGGAAGAGGAAAAGGACTCCTGTTGTATGCCAGTTTCCTTCCTCCTCAGCTTCCTTCTCTGGAAGCCCCCAAATACCACCCCTCCTTGTGAGAATTATGCAATAGACCAGCCTAGGATGAGACCTAGCAGATGTGAGAGGGGGCCATTCACTCTTTGAAGAAAAATATCTGATAAAAATGCATCTTTTTAGTGAGGGCATATAAATGTAAATGTTGAACAAATGTTATAAATTGTAACGCTATATTCTAGCATGCACTGTCTATTCACAGCAATTAGCTTTTTTTTTTTTTGAGCAGTGTTTTACCTTGTTCCTTCACAAAAATAGCCCTGGTCATTAGAGACCCAGTAGGCCATAGAGTAAGGAATGTATATGGATTTTTCTCTTTTGGCAGAGACAGGAACTAGATGAAATCTGAACATTCTTAGTTCAAGCTTTGTCTACAGGTGACTTGGAATTTGCAGAAGAAATAACCTTTGGGGAAGGTTATTAACTCATGTAAGAGACGTTAAACAATTATTTTGAAAAGCACTTAAGGGGAGTGATGTTTACTTCAGATGCCTGTAAACTCTCCTTTGATTTTTATTGCTGTCGTTGCTGGAGGGGAACATGTTAGAATCATAATACAGAAGTAGAGAGATCAGCCTAACATCCTGACTTTGTTGCTTAAGAAGCTGAAATCCAAGCAGGAGAAATGTCATGTTATGTGCGCTTGTTCGATGTTCCATGACTAGCGAAGACAACCCTCTGGGTGAGATGGTTTAAATGAATGATTCTTTGAAGACAGAAAATATGGAACAAATGTGTAAATTTCCAACTTATTTTGGCAGCAAAACTTTTCTTCCTACAGCACATTAGTTTATAGATCTCCAGGACAAAAGCAGATTAAAGCTGATAAATCCAACTCAGCATTTAGTTGAGTATACTTCACTGTTTGCAGAATGCATTACACACCTCCGCAGAGCCCTAGGGGTCAAAGAAGCACATTTTGAAAAACACTGAACTAGATAAACCTTGAATGTTAGGTGCTTCCCCAAATTTCACAGTGCCTTGACAGTTTCACAGGGTCATGTGATCAATTTGGGCCAATGGGATAGAAGTAGAATGAGTGGCGATTCCAAGCTGAAGAAGGACATCAGGATATATATTGTCTTTACTTCCCTCTTCCCCTGATGTTGTGATGGAGGAGACATGCAGCAACAAGAAGGCAGAGCCTCCATCAGCCTAAGACCCTGAGTGTCAGTGAGGAGGAAAGAGCCCTTGCCATTGTCTGCACTGGCTGTACAGCGTGAGCAAGAGACACTGATGTTTGCTACCACAGCATAAATTAGCCATCCAATCTCAGAAATGGAATTCTCTAGTTCCTGTTCTTTTTTTTTTGCCTTTAGTCTTCTTTTGTCTAATCTCATGTCTTTCAGAGGAATACACAGTTCCAGCGTGCTGCATTCCAGCTCAAGAGTGGCAGTGGATTATACTAAACTGACTTCACAGATATGCTATGCAGTAACATTTTTTTATGGTCGTAACATTGCAGTCAAAATTATATTTTGGCTGTTGTCCTTTATTTTCTGAGCAATCAATTGGCTTATTAAATAGAAAAGGGTTCCCACACAAAATAATTTCTAAGTGAGTCACATAGGTTATTAACTCATGTAAGAGACGTTAAACAATAACAACCAGTATTTGTTGAGCACCTACTGTGTATGAGGTAATTATAGGGAATAGAGCGTAGAGGTTCAGTATAGAAAATTTGATATCCAATAACTTGCATTCAAAATCCAACTCCACTATTTCCTGATTGTGAGGCTTTTTGCAAGTTACTCCTCTCCCTAAGCCTTGGGACTCCAGTGAAGCAAATAAGGCCCACTCTTTAAGGTTGCTATGGCTTGAATTAGTACCCCAATACGAAGTCGAGCCATGGTAAGTACAAACCAAGTAACATAATATTATTGATTGGGTGACTTTAACCAACTCTATCATCAAGACCGAAATTTTCTTTCTGTTTTATAAAAAAAGTCTTATTAGATCACTAATAATTTCTTATGCAAAAGTATAAGAACAGGGGGCTTCCCTGGTGGCGCAGTGGTTGAGAGTCCGCCTGCCGATGCAGGGGACACGGGTTCGTGCCCCGGTCCGGGAAGATCCCACATGCCGCGGAGCGGCTGGGCCCATGAACCATGGCCGCTGAGCCTGCGCGTCCGGAGCCTGTGCTCCGCAAAGGGAGAGGCCACAGCAGTGAGAGGCCCGCGTACCACAAAAAAAAAAAAAAAAAAAAAAAAAAGTATAAGAACAGGAAAAATATTTAGTTCTATTAGAATATGTTGCTCGATTGAATGGTAATCAGGAATATTATTTTAAATTTCTCTCTCCCTTCATTTAATCACCTCAATATGAAATATTTGTCTAAAAGCAACCAGGGATTTATTCTTTCCCCTTCAATCTGTTAACCAGCCATTGTGTATTTAATTAATTTGATTCATGGATTGCATTAAATATTTTCCATCACATCTAATGTAATATTCCTTATCTGTTCATTAACACATAAGTCTAACCGTAGCGGGACTAACTAGTTTAACAGAGATTATTTTCTTCCACTTTTAAAAGTAAAGAAAATAGCAATTCAAAACTGGAAAAAATCCAGTTGATGTCCAGAGCTCTCTGAAGTAGGAGATAGGTAGGAAACTATTGTATAAAAGAAAGAATAATGGTTGTACTGTGGGAAGATACAAGTTCAAATTCTAGCTTTGTCCTTCAGTTTCATATAATAATGAGCAAATCAGTTCAGATCTTTGAGCTTCAGTTTCTTCACAAGTTAAACATCATACTGTACTCTTAATTCAGAAGACTATGTGTGGGACAGCTGGATTTTCACATGGAAAAGAATAAAGATGGACCCCTATCTCACACCATATACAAAAATAAGCTCAAAATGGAGCAAAGAACTAACTATAAGATCTATAAAATTCCTAGAAAACATAGGTATAAATCTTCATTACCTTGGAGTAGGCAACGTTTTCTTAGATATGACACTAGAGGCACATACAACAAGATACACTGGACATCATCAAAATTAAAAACATCTTTGCCTCAAAGGACACCATCAAGAAAGTGAAAAGTGTGCTATGTGTGCTGTGCTATGGTGTGAATATGTGTGTCCATCCCCCCCCACCCAAATTCATACGTTAAAAACCTAATGCCCAAGGTGATGATATTAGGAGGTGGGACTTTGGGGAGGTAATTAGCTTCACGAGGGCAGAGCCCTTGTGAATGAGATTAGTGCCCTTTATAAAGTGCCTCTTATAAAAGAGGCTCCAGAGAGCTCCCTCACCACCTTCCACCATGTGAGGACACAGGGAGAAGTCAGCCATCTGCCATCCAGAGGACAGCCATACTGGCACTCTGATCTCAGACTTCCAGCCTCCAGAACTGTGAGAAATAAATTTCTGTTGTTTATAAACCACTCAACTTATAGTATTTTGTTCTAGCAACCAAATGGATTAATACAAGATCAGAGAAAATTTTGCAAATCATACATCTGAATGGGGACTTGTACCTAGAATACATAAGAACTATTCCAACTCAATAATAAAAAGATGACCCATTTTAAAAATGAGCAAATTATCTGAATAGACAGTTCTCTGATGAAGACATAAAAATAGCCAATAATTACATAAAAAGATACTCAACTATCTGTCAGAGGAATGTAAATCAAAATAAAAATGAGATATTACTTCACACCCACCTGGATGGTTATCATCAGAATGACAAGTGTTAGTGAGGATATGGAGAAATTAGAATCCTCATAATGCTGACAGAAACGTAAAAGGTGCACTTGGTTTGGGAAACAGTCTGGCAGTTCCTCAAGTGGTTAAGCACAGAGTTACCATATGATCCAAAAAGTCCAGTCTTAGGTATATACCAAAGAGAATTGAAAACAGATGTTCAAACCAAAATTTTACACAAATGTTTACAGCAGCACTATTCATAACAGCCAAAAAGTAGAAACAACCCAGATCTCCATCAACAGACGAATGGATAGATAAAATGTAGTATTTCCATACAATGGAATATTATTTGGCAATAAAAAGACATGAAGTACTGATAAATGCTACAACATGAATGAACCTTGAAAACATTTACACTAAGTGAAAGATGCCAGACGCAAAGGACTACATATGTATGATACCATTTATATGAAATTTCCAGAAAAGGCAAATCCACAAAGAGAGTAGAGTAGTGTTTGCCTAGGGCTCTGGGGTATTGGATGATTGAGCCAAGTGATAGCTAAAGGGCATAGGGTTTCTTTGGGGGAGTGATGAAAATGTTTTAAATGGACTGTGGGATAGTTGCACAACTCTGTGAATATACTAAAAGCCATTACACTTTACATGGGTGACTATGTGTTATGCCAATTGTAGCTCAGTAAAGACTAGTTTTAAAAGGCTATTACGGGGAATTCCTTGGTGGTCCAGTGGTTAGGACTCCACGCTTTCACTGCTGAGGGCCTGGGTTCAATCCCTGGTCAGGGAACTAAGATTCCACAAGATGTGTGGTGCAGCCAAAAAAAAGGGGAAAAGGCTGTTGTGAAAAATAATCAGTATGATAACTTTAACTCTTAGAACTCAAGGCCAAACATGCAACTTTTTAAATACTCTGTAAAGCATCACAATTCTTGATTCTGAGGCCCTGTTCTTTGGGGCCAGCTGTAAATTCTCTACAAATAATTAATTCTGAGGCCCTCTATCCTCCCAAGCTTCAGAGTAGAATTAGGGATGATATGTGGTGCTTAGAAAAATGGGCAAGTGCCCCTCGTCAGCAACGTTGTTGTCCACTGAAATCCCATAACTTCCTGTGTTTTCTGTGCCTCGCTCAGCATGGCTAGGACTTTGGAGTCTGTGTTTCCTTCTGCCTGGACTCCCTGGGTCTCAGATCTCCATCAGACTCCGGTCTCCAGGGCTCGGCCATCTCACCCCTCAAGCTTCACTGTGGTGTCCCCGAAACTCAATTCTACTTGTTCTTAAAGAATTGGCCTTGATGGCTCATAAAACTCACAACCTAGCTAAATTTTAAGGACAGAAATGGCTTAAACTTAAACATTTTCCAGGAAGTGATGAGAAAGAGTTACATTCCATTTCTCTGGTACAGCAAAGAAAAGAAAAACAGAATAGTTACAATTGCTATATTAGAGCATTCTGGAGGTTTTTATATACCTTGATATAATGATACCATGAGTCACAGATAATAATAAGTTAATGCTAATAAAAATAAACATACATTAATTGAGTCTTTGTGTTTGGCATGGTGTAAGCACTTTCCATGCTTTACCTTTCTTCTGTCAAGGAGAACAAATAAGAACAGCACTCAGTAAGGAAATATTGATTTAGGTCCTCAGTTCCAAGAAATGTGACAAACTAATTCATAAAATAAGCATCCTGAAATTGTTTACAATACTTTATTGAGGATGTTGGCTAAGACACCAAGGATGCTTGCTGTATAGTTGCTTACACTGGTGAAAATAGGCAAGAGCTTTTTGTTTTTCAGTTCATTTACCCATCAAAAGAAATGGAAGCAGAGTCTTCACTTAAGAAAAAGATCTTGCAAGGCAATGTTTTGCTTTGCAATACTCGACAGAGATCATCCACTGTCTCATGGAGAGAGCCCGGAATAAAGAAGGGAGGGCCTTCCTGGACTGGATAGTGGGGCTTAGAAGAAAAAGCTCTAAACTGAGTCCAAGTTGCACAGCTGAGTCATGCCTTCCGGGCCTTTTGTTCTCCTCTGCAGCATGAGAAGCCTGGCCTAGACTAGAGGAGCCACAAGACCCTCCACATGCCTCGCGTCCTCTGATTGCTCTGCGCACACGGTTGTGCAATAAACATTGCATTAGTAGGTGCCTGTTAAAGGCAGACTCTGTGGAGTAAATAAACCCCAGCTATAGGCCTTTCAGAATCTTTTGTCATAAAGGGGATGAAGGACAAAGTAACTTGGAGCACTGGGAAGAATCCTGACTCTGGGCTCAAACCTCTCCATCCCAGTTCTGGCTCATGCGTTTATGAGCTCTCTTACTACTTGACCTCTCTTGGCCACAGTTTCCTAGACTATAAAACAGGGATAATGATAATAGCTGCCTTACCTTAGTGTTCAGGACGATTCACTTTGTGAACTCTGTTGCCTATCAAGTATCATACAGTTACGAGATTCAACCATGATAAAGACATGTCTGGATCAACTTGCCCGCCCCTATGCTTCAACTTTCACTGTAGCTCTCAGCACTGTTAGACCTAGGAAATGTCTAGCTGTCATTCTGGGGAAACTCAACTGTGTTTATCTCCAGTAGCGGTAAGCGCCGCCCTCTGCTTTTCCTGTCACAGTTGTCCTGACCCTTCCTTGCAGTTTCAGGCAAACAAGGCTCATATCTGAGCCCCACGTACTTCATATTCTCCTCGGCCAGCTTGCTGTGAACAACTTCAGTTCTTTTCTAACTTAAGTTTTCAAGGTTTCTATCTCCCCTTCTTTTCTTGTGGAAGAGGCCACAGCGAATCCTGGAACCTTCTTTTCCACGAAAATGCTCTTTGTGGGGAGGTAAAGACCAAAACCCGACATACAAGACAAAAAAGCTTGTCTAGCCTCTGAGTTGCATTTCCAGCATTCTTTTCCCATGTAGTGTTAATTTGTCATCTGTCTAAAAGGAGAAACAAGTCAAAAATAAAAAAGTAAGGCATTATCCTCCATAGGTCAGTGTCTGAAACATAAATGGACTAAACTTCATAAAAATGTTTGTAGATGAGCCCCCAAACCGCAATCCAATTTGAAAGACTCTACATGTTGAGATTTTGCTGAGCTTTTTCTATATCATAATATGTCATTCAAGATGACTTCATGGAAAGCCAGAAACTACTTTTGAGGATAGTCATCCATTCATTCATTCATCGGTTCACTCATTTATTCATCACCAAAAATGAACCAAGAGAGTGCCAGGCACTGGGCAAAGAAAAAAGAATGTCCTTATTAGGAGTTAGACTGTCTCCCTCCCAAGAGCCCTTCTAGTAGGATGTATCTATTACAATCCTATGACGTAGGTACTAACAGTATCTTCATTTTTTGAAAGAGGAAACTGAGGCACAGAAGGGTTGAGTAATTTCCTAAGTCAGGGAGGAGGTGGGGAACCAGGATTCGGCCCAGGCATTTTGGCTCCAGGACCTGTGCTTTTAACTGTCTTAGCTTCCTCTTCCAGAGTCACTGTCAGTGCTTTCCCTCAAAGGAGTGAGTCACGCAGAGTTTTCAGATATTATGTTGAAGGCTTTCAAATCCCCCCACCTCTATCTAAACATCAAGTAGGCAGTCATCTCTTCCAGTACTTTATAAGCCCAAACATATCTGAGAACTTTTAAATCTCATGAAGCAGTGTTGTGTACTAGGAGGATGATTTCGTGCCTTTTTAGCTCTTACTTGAAAAATCTGTTTTCCCTAAATCTTTTCACACTTCCTATCACTGCCATCATTAGGAGGAATAACATAATCAGAGGAAGGAGAATTAAACAGTAATAAAAAGCATTCACATTGTCTAGCGTGTTAGCCCTGTTATCAAGATGCTTCTGTGATTTCACGCTGAAAATATCTACCAAACTCCATCAACATTCCACGGACCCACAGGATCAATCTCCCGACTCAATGTGTGATAGATGGTAAGTGCCGTAAATGCTGCAAAATCTGGATACATTTCCAACAAAACAGCTACCAGTTGGCGATGACTAGCATTTATAAGGCTCGAGAGTGTAGCTGGGGGGTGGGGGGGAAGCACGTTCAACCTTATTCTCTCAGGCAACTAGTTTCTATTAAATATTTTTCCTACCAGTATATTTCAGCTCACTGTCTGCTTCCCTTTTCAACAGTCTTCCATTGCCATGATTGAGAAGATTTTTATCTAGGAAGAAAAGAATGGATTAATATTAGTCAAGCTAATGAAATAAAACATCACTTTGATAGATCAAATATGAGGAAAAAATGAACCATCTCAATGGATATTGAAAAGGCATTCAGTAATATTGTTACCATTATTGATTTAAATAAATTATTTTAAATTAAGAAAAGAATGTAAAATATCTCATTGATAATTTTTATACTGATTACATGCTGAAATGATAATATTTGGGGTACCTTGGGTTAAATAAAATATATTTTTAAAATTTAAAAAAAACAGTCATCCATTACCCCCACCGACACACACACACACACACACACACAAACACACACACACACAGATACAACACATCTTACTGGGACTTTCTGAAATATAGGGCATGCATCCTTATTATGAGATTAAATGAATACATTTAAAAGCAGAAAATGATAGAAAATAATAGACCATCACTAACCTCAGTGGATGCTGAAATAACTGCTGCTATCAAAATCCAAGAGTGGCCGAAGAGTCGTGTCACCCCTCAGTGGTGGGCATCAAATCCCTGTCTTCTAGAACGCAAAGGAAATTCTAACATCTGAAGCTGCCCTCAGCCTTTTTTAATGTGATCCACATCTTCTTTCATGCTGGAAAGGCAAAAGTAGAAATTGCAGAGCCCTTGCTTTGTGTCTTTTCCCTTCATACAAGTGCCTCTTTCTGTTATGTCTGGTTTTCCTTTGCTGAGCCATTTCCAATCTCCACTGACACCTTCAGAAACTTTTCCCAAAACTGTGTTCCTTTCCTCTTGGGAACAGAGCAGCATTGCATTTCCCAGCCTTCCTTGCAGTTGGGTGTGGCCATGTGACTAAGTCCTGGCCAATGAAATGTGGACAAAATTGATACATCACTTCTAGGCCTATCAAAAACCATCTATGCACCACTTTGTTCTCTTTCTCCATCAGGGTGTCAGTGAATGGCTCTGAGTCCCTCATGGATGGTGGAGCCATGGATGGAAGATGTCTGGGTCACTGAATGACTGTGCAGAGAAGGGTGACCTCCTCCCAGCCCAATGCGCATTGAAATGTAAAGACAGTACATAATAAACTCTTACAGTGTTAAACCACTAAAATTTTGGGATTGTTAGTTCTGCCAGATAACCAACACTTTATGTTTACATAAGAATTGTGTAACATAATTTAAATGCTGTGCTGTCCTTTGAATCAGATTTAAATAAGCTTCAACATCACTTGAAAATTATTTCTGTTACCATGCCATGAAGAAAACTAAACTAAGTTTTCTTAGTTTGGAGTGCAAATACCATAAAATGAAATGAAACAAAATTAATTTAAAGCAGATTAAAATTTAATTTGATTTGATTTTCTGTATTTCATCCATCAACAAATGGGATGGCAAGATATCTCTATATTCTTTTCAAATGTTTATGTTCTTTTTATATGGGTCTTCCAGAACTTGTTTATATGGGTCCCAATGAGCTTGTTTTTGTAATTCCGAGCTCCGACTTCAGAAAGTAGTTTTATATTTAATTCTGCATTTTTTATTGTTGCTAAGCATCCACTTAGTCCAAATTAATAATAACACAAGCACTAGCTTCCAAAGCTGAAAACAGGATGGGTTGGAATGGGGGCACTAGAATTATTTCCCTCTGATTTGGAAAAACCAGAGGCTTTGCCTGTGAACCCCCCAGAACTATTTTTGTTCTTCTTTACTAGGAGATTCTGGTCTAGTAAAGAAGAGAGTACAAGTGCAAAGTTGTGACTGTTACATGGTCAGAGGTTCATTAACCCCTCTCCAATTCTTATTCTAGAAAAAAAAAAGCTCATTTGCAGAAGGGAAACACCTGGCAGGCAAAGAAGGCTGATAGAGTCGGGACTGGGCTGACCACGGGCATGGAAGGAAAAGAAACGACTCTGTGTACTCATTCCAGTCAGCGGAGCCTGCAAACAAAGCCAAGGATCAGTTACTGCAGGAGAGACACTTGTAGGCACACGAGCCCAAAGACAGCTGCCAAACCAAAAGACTGAGCGATGAAGTTAAGTTCAAGGTTAACAAAGGTATGTATGATCATGACACCAGTTTAGGGAAAATCTCAGGCTGGGTGTGTTGAGCTCACTCAAGTCCCAAGTCTGAAACTTTCCCTTACCAGTTAGCTCCATCCTGCAAGCTTGATTGGCCCCCTGGGGCTCAAGAGTGCTGTGAGCATAGACATGCTGGTGGTAGAGAATAGGGCAGGGATTCTCCACACAAGGCAAGTCAAACTTGGCTGAAAAAAAAGACACGGAGCTCAAATGAGATCTCACCTGCTAACTGATAAACAGTCATCGTGCTAACTGCTGCTAAGGAACGTCTTCATCCTATGCCAGCCGTAAGGACAGCTAGTGCGGCCGCTGAGTATAGGAGATGTACAGCCAGGGCACCAGGCTGGCTCCTCTTTGGTCCCTGGCTGAGGCTAATGCAAGGTGTTGATGGAGTAGAGGCTGGGCGTCTTCAAATGCTGATCTCTCTCCTCTTTCAGCCCCCTTGAGATCATGCTGCCACCGTTTTCCCTTTCCCCCTGACCTCTCTTTTATTTCCCCTTCCTCTTTTCTTCCCACTGCCAGAGAATCTTTTTCTAACTGGGGGTCGGGGTGAACAGAGCCTTTCTATTTCTCAAGTTTTATTTTTCTCCCATTTTATTGATCAGAGCAAATCACAGACCCCAGCTGAATATCAGCGTGGTGAGCACTGCAGTCCCCTCTTAGGGAACGGCCATTATCCTGCCACGAGCTCCTTCTAACTAATCTGCTGTAGCCAGGATTGGACCTGTAGACTAGTGAGAGGACCAGCTCCAGATTGGAGTGTCAAAGAGCCAGAGGGAGGGGATTTTGGTTTGAAGCTTGAGAGAAATATTGAAGCCAGACACAAATCTCAGGAAGATTTTGGCTTCAGTGAGGAAAGTATAAACCTTGGCAGAATACTAAGATTAGTAAGGCATAATTGATAAAATGTAGTTAATGAATGAGTTTTGTGTTTGATCAAGTTAACTTAAAAGATAAAGCGTTACTGGTCTGTAATACACAATAGGAACTTTGAACCTTGGTTTTATGGGGTTTGGTGGGAATGACAGGAGAATCTAATAACAAAATTCTTGGGGAAAGTTGTATTTAGTGAATAAGGGGACCCCCAACGTACTCAGAGTTTGGCAAATATTATCTGAATGTAAGTGGAAGAGTTTCAGTCTGTATTTGAATCTTCTTCCTTTTGTTTTGTTGTTTGTGGTTTTGCTGTTGCTGTTCCTGTTGTTTCTTCCTTCCTTCCTCCCTCCCTCCTTTCTTTCTTCCTTTCTTCCTTTCTCCCCCTCCTCCCCTCATCCCCTCCTGCCCTCCTCCCCCTCCTCTCCCCCTCCTCCCCTCCTCCCCCTCCTTCTCCCTCCTCTCCCCCTCCTCCCCTCCTCCCCTCCTCCCCTCCTCCTCTCCTCCCCCCCCCTCCTCCCCCTCCTCCTTCTTCTTCTCCTTCTCCTTCTTCTTCTTTTCTACTTCTCCACCTTTTCTTTCCTCATCCTCACTCTTCTCTTTGCCTCCTCTTCTTTCTTCTTCTTCCTCTTTCTTCTTCTTTCTTATTATTCTTGTCCTCATCACTGTTTACATCACACCTTTTCCAATTCTTTGAGTGTTCAATCAAGTCTCAAGAGGTTCTTTCAAAATGTACTTTTTTAATACTAAAACTGTACACCAATTGTCTCAATTAGGTTTCTGTTTGGCTGCATATAATGGAAAAATTCCAGGACAACAGCAATGTAAAGACACAAGGGCTCTTGATCTCACATTAAGGATGTCTGAGGTCAGCAGTCCAGGACTGGCTTGACACCCCATAGTGTCATCAACCTGACACGTAGAAGGGCAAAGAGACCCGATAAGGTCACACATCAAATTACTGGCATAACTTGGACAGCTGGAAAACAAGACAAATTTTTAACTTGAACAGTGGAACTCCAAATCATTTCTAAATTTGGTTCACTGTGAACTTGCCTTTTTTTCCTCCTTATCTTCTTCTTTTCTCTGATTTCCTTTAGCTGGTTTTATCTTCCCTTTGCAGTATCCATGTGATGAAATACATCACTTGGTCTTATTCATCAGGAAGACAGTAAGTGTCAGAAATACGGAAGGCACTGACTCTGAGGTGGTGAGGCACCTAATTATGGCCCGGACAGGGTCTTTGGGAGGAAAAAAGATGCAACACCCAGAGGTCAGAAAGGGAGCACAGGCACCAAGGAATCAGAGAGAATTTATATGATTATGAAATGGGACACAAGGGTCCCACTGACTTAGTCATTTTTGGTGCTTTTGGCTTTTTCC
Organism: Physeter macrocephalus; assembly: GCF_002837175.3. Lineage (NCBI taxonomy): Eukaryota > Metazoa > Chordata > Mammalia > Artiodactyla > Physeteridae > Physeter > Physeter macrocephalus. The sequence goes on along the minus strand of NC_041231.1, from coordinate 79,342,510 downwards.
TCTATTAATAACAGTTGGGCTATACTGATATAGCAAGAAGGCAGTGGGTGTGGTAGAAAAGGATGTGGGCATTGATTTCCAATTTCTGAGCTTATATTCAGACACTACTTATTTATCAATTAAGTGTCTTGGGTAAACCATTTCTATAACCTCAGTTTCCTCATGTGTGAAGTAGAGGTAATAGTCTCCATTCCAGAAGGTGGTTGTCAGAATTAAATGAGGTAACATACATAAATGTTTTGGCCCTTCTACCTTAAACAAAGAACAACAAACTGGAACAAAAACAGTCATGGAAATTCATGTTTACTGAAGTAGGTAAGTTAGTTACTGATAATTTGCATTTTTAATAATATTGAAGTGGCCAAAAAGTTCGTTCAGGCTTCTGTAAGATGTTATGGAAAAAACCCAAACGTTTTGGCCAACCCAATAATTATAATGGTTTAAAATATTCCATCCCCAAAGGAAATGCAATGTCTTATTCAATTTTCAGAAAAATTTAATGTCCAAACAATTCAAGGAGTGAACTGATGTCTGTTTTACATACTTTTACCTCCAGAACCAGAATAGTTTGGGGAACGTGGTATGTATGCAGTAAATATTTGTTGAATGAATAAATACATGAAAGAATGAAACAACTTTCATTTATTCTATATATATTTGGCACTGAAGTGGTTGCGGGATGTATAAACAAGACCCAACTTTCACGAATCTCAGATTATAAGTTTGGACCAACCAACAAGATGATTTCAGATAATGATTAAGTACTATGAGAAAAATTAAACAGAATTATGTGATAGAAATTGACTCAGTCAACGTGAAGGAGGCAAAAAGAACTTTCAATCAGATGATCGGAAAAGTCCTGAGTGATAAGGAAGAACCAGTGATGGGACGGTCTAGATTTGTTGTTGAAGATTTCTTCAACAAGCACTGTTTTACATTTATTTGACTTAAATTCATAGAGCTCTATTTAGTTCATTCTGGAAGCATTTTCTTCAGTTATTAGCCAGCAAGGTTTATAGTCACAGATGCAGCTTTCTTCCTAGATCTTGCAAAACTTGGAAATCCTCAGGCTTTGGGCTCTCCAGGGAACTAATTTTGAAATTGTTGTATTGAGCAATGTTTTCTAAAGTAGGTCCTAGCAGACATAAGACAGTCACTGATGCACCTTCCGAGAAAGAGGTCCCGCGGTCAAATATGTCTGTGAACCAGCTCATGCATGGTGGTATATTAAAGTCTCAGAGACATCAGAAAGCAGAATAACTAACATGTGTTAAATGTATCCTGGTGTTTTTTTTTCTCAACTTGTTTTGAAATTTTAGTTTAAATTTATTTTTTCCCTCTTTCTGTACACTTATTAACATTAAAATACAGTTTGGGAAATACTGTTATAAAGATGAAGCTTTGGCACAAAGGGAAAAGGAGGAAGATAATCCTTTGCCCATAAGTCTTGTAATTCTAAAATGAGATATTTACACAGACTTAACAGAAACTTAAACTCTAGATATCATATTTACATACATTACCCACTTTGACGAAACCTACTGAACTGATTAGAGAGTTACTTATGTTTAGTTTTTTGGCTACTGGAGGTTTCTTTTTAAGTTCTGATGTAAAAGGGGGATCTTTTGGGGTTCCCTCTTTTTTTGTTTCATGAGAGTTAACCACATTCCAGCAGATCTGCCTTTGGTTTGGTCTGGTTCAGTTATAAGGCAAACGGTAGAATATGCCAGAAACTTCATGAAGTTTTACATGTGGACACCACGCCCATTTCCATCACTCCATCGCTCACTAGAGATGATTTTAGGCAACTTACTCAAACTCTCAAAGCTTCACTTTTCTCATCTGAAAATAGGGATAGTAATCGCTATATCCCGCTGTTTGGAGGAGGAGCCAAGCTGATGTAAAGGACCTGGAGGACCGTGTCATGCTAGCTTCTTTCTGAAATATTTGCTTGAGAAAGATGTATTCTCCCCCTAAAAGTCTTTTCAATTCCCCCTGGAGATTCAATGGGGAAAACAGAATGTTTGTGTTGGTTTCCACAATGATGACTCACAGAGTGCTGCTTTATTGACTCAGTTAGTGAAGAAGTAAAATTAGTGTTCTATTTTATGGGTGTGAAATGAGCTATTCAGCAAGCATCGTGTATGACAGGCCACATTCTGAGCCAGAGCTTACCTAGACACTTTCCATCGTGTTTCACTTATCAATGAAAAAATGTTGCCTCCCGTATCAGTAAACAAAGGATGTTGCAGCCATTGAGCCATCACATTACAGCCTCCCTGATGATGAGCCCTGAGGGAGCTCAGGATAGAAACGGGATACCTGCCATCAAGCAGTCAGCAGCTGCAGCCACCCCAATGGTGCATCCAGAGACTCAGGATGAGAAAACACAGGCTACTGGCCCCAGATAGCTGAGGTGCATATCTAAGGAATGACTTCAGTAAGCCCAGACTCTTGCATCTTCCCATATATAGAAAAGTCAATTCCTTGACTTGAGATGTCTGGTTTTCTTTAATCAACAGCAATCTTTTGATGTTCTGACTACTTGGTCTTTGCTGCAAAAAATCCTATATTTCCTGGTTCCTCCCTCGCCTCTCTCTATCTGAGAGGCTGTATCCCAGGCTTAAGTCCTCAGTTTGTCCATTGAATAAAACATAATTCTCAACTTTTAGTTTGTGCATTTTTTTGGTAACACACCCAAACCAAGCTAACAGGAGTCCCTGGCTAATGAAATACTCTTTCCTTAGCTCCCTAAAATGTTCTAAAGATGGAAAAAATCTCAACAAGCCATTGTTAATTCATTTTATCAGCTGTATAATAATAACCATGGACTATAGTCTCCAACTGGTTTTCCCCCCACAGCATCCCGGAGACGAGTCAGCTACCCTCAGTCTTACATGACTGCACTATTTTCAGTGAGCCACGCACAACCAAATGCAACAACAATGTAACTTTGATAATAACTGATTACAAACACCATTTTAGAAGACGGCTCAACGAAACATATTTTTCGGGCTTAAGGAACATCCATGAAGGACTTTTTTAAAGCCCACTAGTACAGAGCACTACCTTATATCAATGTTTTCAATCCTCAGGAATTTCTTCTTGTGTCATACCTAATATTAACCCAAAGCTGAACTAGTGGTATGCTCTTTTGGTTTGATTATTTCGTTTTAATCTTAATGTTCATTTCAGAGCTGTGTAATATAAAAAGTGGAATCATACTACTGGCATGAAGAAAGGGAGCAGCGTATCATGGGAAGTAGGGGAGTAGAAACATTCCACTGCATATCCTTCCTTCTTCTAGGATGCATTGCCTCCTGATAGAAAATGGGTACAGGGGCTTCCCTGGTGGTGCAGTGGTTGAGAGTCCGCCTGCCGATGCAGGGGACACGGGTTCGTGCCCCGGTCCGGGAAGATCCCACATGCCACGGAGCGGCTGGGCCCGTGAGCCATGGCCACTGAGCCTGTGCGTCTGGAGCCTGTGCTCCGCAACGGGAGAGGCCACAACAGTGAGAGGCCCGCGTATCGCAAAAGAAAAAAAAAAAAAAGAAAATGGATACAATTATTGAGTGCATCCTGTTGCATCAGAATACTATAGGAAAAATAAATCATGATCAGAGTAGAAAAAATCCTGAACGTAAGGGGCCAGAGACTTGGGGTCCAGTATTGATTCTACTACTTTACTACCTTAGGCAAATTACTCTCTGAGTTTTACTTTCCTCTTCTGTAAAATGATAATTTCATAGATTATTTCTAATATGTCTTCCAGTTTTCTGATTCCATCATGGCCCCAATTTCATAACCTTTTCTCCCTTTCCTGATTTTTCAAGGCATTCAGGTATGTTACTGTTATGCTACTTCTTTACCAGTTTGCTTTCTATTAAATCTTTACCTAGAGGCCCAAGTTGTCCCAGGCTCCACAGGGCTCCTACTGGATTATCAGGAGAGAGGTTAGGTACTGACTGTGATGGTGAAATAGAACTCCCTTTCCTGAATCACAAAAATCATGAGGTTGAACCTGTAGTTCTAAGTGTTGGTCTTTTTCTATACCTGTTGCAGGTACCATATTAGATTCCAAATAATATTCAAAAATAAATCGTTTATTGGTGACTTTTTCATCAATAAAAAAGTATGTCTTACCACATTCTGTGACCTGAAGGATATGTCAGGAATTACTGGAATAGTAAGAACCCTTAAGGACTTTGTCTCTATTACTGAGGTCTTTCGTATCAAGGTAGAGTGAAAAGGCTTGTGTAAAGAAGTGGATGAAAACTCAGACAAAAATATAGCATGTGTTACTTTGTATGGTATTGGAAATCGGCACATAGAAACAAACTCCTACATGGGAGTGGGTTTTGTGGGCAAAATAACTTGGTCAATGCTTCATGGGAAAAATGAATGCAGAACCTTGGGGAATAGGAAGAATTAGGATGGAAATGGCTGATACAACAACAATTGAGGAAAGTCATGAAGAAAAAAATATATGGGAAGGTGATGGGTAGGGGCACTGTCTTCCTGTTATCTTCTCATCTTATGAACTAAACCTTGCCAAACTGTGGCTCCAAGGACAAAGCACAGCCCACCAGCAAACATCCAAGGATGAGGAACTTTCCTGAAACAAAAGGGAAAGGGAATTCACACAAGAATGTATGATGCTCTCTGAAATTAGAAAATCCAGTAATTAACTTGATCTTTCACTAGCAATTTCAATAGTAGAGTTTATCCTAGGGCCTAAGGAACATCCAGATGACAAGAGATTCTATTGGCTGCCCTTGCTTCACTAAGGTTAACTCTCTTAGATGATGTGGCTTTTTTCTGGGCATGTAGGTCAGGATCAGAACATTCTTTTAGCATTACGATGGAAAGGTGGCAGGAGTGAGTTCATCATGTCCCAAGGTTGTTGAAGAAGTTGCCAGTCATGGTAATTTTTTTCAAGGACACTTAAGATGATCCAGCTCTTCATTTCACATACAGGAGAATAAGCCTCAGAAGTTTAGGTGACTTACCCAAGGTCATCACAACCATTTATATATAAGAGCAGTTAGGCTATAATTTTACTATAATGTTCTTATTTAAATGAAAAATGTTGATATTAGTTTTCCCATCCCTCTCCCAAAACTATAAAGTCCCTTTATGATCCTGTCTCAAATATAACCATTTGTTAACATCTCATGTGTACCCAAATTTTTATGTCCTTTGACACTAACTTGAAGAAAAATTTCACAAGGAATACTTATTGTGGAAAATGAAAAACTACAGATAATAAAAAGGAAAATTAAAACCATCTGCAATTCTGTCCCTAGACAAAACCATAGCTATATATTCTATATATCCTTCCTATGCATTATGTACATAGTTTTAATCTAAAAGTGAGAATTTGCTCTTTTAATGGCATGCTATTTTTTCGTTAATGTTTGTAAGCAAGTTTTCATGCAACTACATGTACTCTTAAGTCTCATTCTTGATGCTACGCAAAAAAGAAATTGAAGCTGTTCCTGGTGAATTGCTTAAACCCATTCCATAAAATGCAAAGTTTCTTCAAAACTTCTGAGCTTGCTTGAAAAAAATGTATTTGGCCGTAGATATGCAGAAATGTGAAGCTCTTCCCCTTTTAAAATCAGATGGTATTAGCAACTTCTATTTTAAGCTTGTTTATGGAACTAGAGTAATACTGAACATAGATATATAAAGGTGATTACAGCAGTGGAAGTCTGACCTTTGAAAAATCCTTCCCTGTATAAACAAGTTCTGGAATGTTTTAAAACCTCTAAGCCAGTCAATTTCTTTTTTTATTTATCATCAATCTGAGTCAACATGGAATGTCCATTTTATTTAGAGTATGAAATGATAATGCCTTGGTTGCCTGACCATACATGAAGGAGGCATCTTTGGATACCTTATGCTCTTTGCCTCAAACCCATGTGGCTCTGCTGGATTCTCAGAGCCCTGCAAACCTGACCTTACCCTGCAGCCCTACCTGACTTCCTTGTATTGGTGGACCTGCTCGTTTGATTCTGTCGTGTGTTTCTTCACTGTCCCACACCCATACTGATCTTGCTCCCACCTCCATATCTTTATACCAATAAGGCTTCCCCTGGAATATCCATCCCCTCTTATTCCAACCCTATTCTTCCTTCCAGGACCACCTTCCTCAGGGAAGCCCTCCTATGATTCATCCTGCACCTCTCACCTCCACTGGGAACTCAATGGCTCTGAGAGTAAGCCTGGTGGGTATAGCAAGGCCACCTTTTCTGTTCTTTACTTTGTATCTCCATTAAGCCTACTGCCTCCTTGTTGATAGAGGCTGTGTTTTAACCTTCATTTGTATTTTTCACAGCAACGTGCACATATTACAGATTAAGTACAGACTGACTTACGATGGTTTGGCTTATGACTTTCCAAATTTACGATGGTGCCAAAGCAATACGCATTCAATAGAAATTGTACTTCGAATTCTGTTTTTTTTTTAATTTATTTATTTAAATTTATTTATTTTTGGCTGTGTTGGGTCTTCGTTGCTGCACGTGGGCTTTCTATACTTGGGGTGAGCGGGGGCTACTCTTCGTTGCGGTGCACAGGCTTCTCACTGTGGTGGCTTCTCTTGTTGCGGAGCATGGGCTCTAGGCCTGTGGGCTTCAGTAGTTGTGGCATGCGGGCTCAGTAGTTGTGGCTCGTGGGCTCTAGAGCGCAGGCTCAGTAGTTGTGGTGCACGGGCCTAGTTGCTCCGTGGCATATGGGATGCTCCCAGACCAGGGATTGAACCCACGTCCCCTGCATTGGCAGGTGGACTCTCAACCACTGCGCCACCAGGGAAGCCCTGTACTTCAAATTTTGAATTGTGATCTTTCCCCAGGCTAGTGATATGTGGTACGATCCTCTCTTGTGATGCTGGGTAGTGGCAGCTGCCCGTCAGCCACGCAATCACGCAGGTAAACAACTGATACACTTACAACCATTCTGTGCCCAGACAACCATTCTGTTTTTCACTTTCAGTACAGTATTCCATAAATTACCTGAGATATTCAACTTTATTTTAAAATACATTTTGTGTTAGATGATTTTGCCCAACTGTAGTGTTCTGGGCATGTTTAAGGTGGTCTAGTCTAAGCTATGATGTTGTGTAGGTTAGGTGTTTTAAATGCATTTTCTACTTATGATGTTTTCAACTAAGGATGGCTTCCTCAGGATGTAACCCCATCTTAAGTCAAAGAAGATGTGAACTCAGGAAATGTTTGTTGATTAACGAGTGCTTAGGGAAGAGAGTGGAATCCTGTTCCTGTCTGTTCTTCTTAGTTGTTAGAACTTAGAAAAGTTCTTTAACCTCTCTGAGCTCGTTTCCACTCCTGAGAATGTAGTGAAAACACCAACCCTGTAAGGTTGTTATAAAGAGAAAGAGATTTAATGTGAAGAACATGGGTACAAATTGCCCCAACAAATGACAGCCACCATCAGCATGGACTAGTGGACCTGCTCCTTTGACCTTCATTAAAGGCCAAAACTAAACTGTGACCCAGATTCTAAAATGATTATAAATTCTAACCCTTACAAAATCTTTCCAGCATTCTCAAAACTATATACTTTGGTTATAATACCCCATAGCCTGCTCCCAAGACTGGAAATAAATATGTTCCTTTGAATATTCTTACTTCTTTCCCCAAGTCAAATTTACATGCACACACACACATATTTGCATATATGTGTAAATGCTCTTATATTCCGAACAGTGTGAATGGATGGATACATGTTACATGTGCACATACAGATAAGTGTGCATAATTATACACTACATTATACAGCATATATCTAACTCATTGAGGACTTTTTTGTTGCAAGTGACATTAACACACTCAGGCTAATTTTAAGAGAGAAGGGAATTTGTGGGGGGCGCTGGTCAGGTAGATGTCTATATTAGTTACAGTGAGATTTGGCCACGCATCATTTTTAACTTTACAAAACAATTTCTTAAGTAGGATACAAATACATTTGCCTCTCCCATAAGAGTAGTCCAGGAATATGCAGTCACAGTGACTCTGGGGTTCCAGGGCGAGGATCCCCCCACCATGCTCCACCATTATCAGCACATGGCTTCTACTTCATGATCCAAGATCCTAGAATTTCATTTCCAGGAATTATTTTAACAAAATCATGGAAGTATAAAAAGAAATATCTTCAAAAGAGTTCTTTATAATATTGTTTGTAGTAGCAAAAAAAAGAAAAAAATCAGAAGCAACTAAATATCCAAGAGAAAGGGGTTGGAAAAATAAATTAGCTTAAGAGCCAATTAATAAAAAACCATCATGCCATTAACATTCAGATTAAGTCGTAAAAAAAAGCAAGAATCATGAATATGAAAAAATGTCTGTAGATTATTAAATGAAATAAGTAGATTACAAAACCTAACATATAGGATCTCATTATGAGAGTGTCAGGTTCTTATGACTTTTCTGTAAGTTTGAAATTATTTCCAAACAAAATTAAAAAGAAATGTGTTTGGTAGGTAGATAGATATGAAACAGATAATGGACAGATGGAAAGAAAGATAGATTAGGTAGATAGATAGATAGAAGAGAGAGCGTGTTAGAGAGAGATTAATGAATTCTGCCTTCTCAAGGAAATTGTAAGCTAAATATTTGAAATATATGAGTGGACTGCCTGATCAACATTAAGTTAAGACTGGTTAAGAGAGAGAATTGAAAATAAACATACTAAAACTATCGGCAGTGGATATCTTTGAATGGTAATGTTGTGGTGACCTTTATTTTCTTTGAACTCTCTCCCCCTCCTCTGACCCCTGAAGCACTCACATTTGAAACTTGGCATCTGCTGCTCTGTGATATTAGTTGTCTTTTTGAATCTGAGTGTTCAGCTTCTCAGAGATATTGCAAGCTAAATATTCAAGAGATCGGAGTGGACTGCCTGACCAACATTGGGTCAAGGCTGTCTCCAGGTCAAAGGACTTTAAGTGAAAAACTGAAACAGACAGCACAGGGGTTGCCATATTCCTAAGGTAGGGCCAAGAAAGTAGTCCCTGTTCAATAGAACAATAGTGCTTCAGTAAGTCCAGACACTGAAATGGTTCAGAGCACAGGTCCGAAACCCAGCTGCTTGGCCCTATGGAGACACTCTCTGCCTCAGTTTCCTCACAAGTAATGTCCACTTCAAAAAGTTGATGTGAGACTTAAAGCAAATTAATCCATGTAAAGCACCTAGAATAGTTAATACATGTAAAGCACCTAGAATAGTGCCTGGCACTCAAATGTTAGTTCTTAAAAGGAACAGTATGGGTATTTTTTCTCATTGTAAAAGTTAATACAGAAAATTTACAAAATAGCTATAAGGAAACATAAGGAATTAAAAACCTTCCACATTCTCAATGCTCAGATATAAAGCTCTCAGATGTAATCACTGTTAATATTCTGAATACATTTTTAAAAATTTGCTTCTCTCTGTATCTTTATGTATGTATTTATACATATTTTAACTCTTTTTACAAAAAAAGGGGTATCATACTAAAGAGAACTTTATAAACTTGCTTTTTGTACTTACAGTATGGTGAACATTGTTTTATGCAATTAAATATGTAGATGAACATTTTAAGATGTTCTAGTCTTATTTGAAAAACAACTAAACCAATCAGGGCAGATTTGGCAGTTTCAAGTATCAGACGTCTTTCATATGAGTCAATAAGGAGAATGAAAACCAGAGAAAGATGTAATTTTCTACTGTAAATATTCAGACAGTAAAATTAGGAAATGACAAGAGATTGTGCAGAGCTTTTAAAGCGCTAAAAATAGCTTTGAGGACATTTAGAAATCTAGCCATGGTCTCCTCTTAGGAGGAATTTGATTACTTAACTTTATAAAATAAAGTATTAAATTATTTTCCCTCATTTTTTGTTTCATGGCTATTTATAGAAAAAGAAATAGTTAGACTTTATTCCAAGAACAAGGAGATTTTGAACTAGGGCTTCGAACACTTTTACAAATTTAGCCATGACCTGACAAAAGCAAGTGCGTTCTTCCAGCTCTTTGGGAGTCTAACCCCAGCCCCAGTGTAAGCATGTCCTTTCTGGGTGGGAGAGAGGATGGCCACCCACCCACGGAGGAAGTGCTCTGAAGTGGTGTTTGCTGGGGGAGGAGACCAAGGTGCAGATGATGTTTGGCGGGTGGGGAGGAGGGGGCGGCAGCTGGGGAGCTAACAGAGTGGATGGGGTCTGATCCTGACACCTCGCCAATTCTCCAGACAAGTCATGAACCTCTGGGTGCCTCAGTTTCCCCCTGATTGTACTGCCCCTCATAGAGCTCTAGAGAAGACCACACGGAAAGTGCTCAGAACATGGTCTGGCATAACACAGACTACATGCTCAATAAGGGTTAGTGCCATGATCATCATTATCAATTATTATTATTGTTTTTATGATCTTCCAAGGCTCAGACCTCCATGCTTGCTGTGGACATCCCCGTATGGAAAGAGAAGTCAGCAGGTAGGGAGGTCCTGGACTATCTCTGCATGTCAGAGAGAGGCGTGAGGAAAAGAGCTTGCACAGGCCCCTTCCATGCCTCCCCCCATGCCCTCTGCCCAATCACTTAGTGAAATCACATGAAAAATAAAATAAAGAACACTCTAAATGGCCAAAGAAGAGCACAGATGTCAGCGATTGTTAGCGCATAAACTTACTGGGTCTGAAACACTTTGTTGGAACACATCAAGGACTGTGGGTAGACTGCCCAGCTATGCAGGGGAAGCCCAGGTTAATATTTGTGCTAAATACTTGAGACTTTTCTCACCAGTGTCCCCCCCCCCGAGCCACTGCCCAGCATTCTGAAGCGGTGGAAATTCCCCCCATTTTCCGTACCCCGGGGTACAGAGGAAGGGGAATTTTCAGCTGAGGTGGGAGGCTGGGAGCAGCTAAAGGGCAAGAGATCCAACACTCTAATTTCCAGCTGAAAAAACAAGCAAAAATATGATAGAAATGTCAGAAGTTGATGAAATCAGCTACCTAAATTCTGATCTGTAAATTGAACGAATTTATATTTTGGCCATGTAAAAACTGCATATTTTTTAATTTATTTTTGGCTGCGTTGGGTCTTCACTGCTGTGCGTGGGCTTTCTCTAGTTGCAGCGAGCGGGGGCTACTCTTCGTGGCGGTGCGCGGGCTTCTCGCTGCCGTGGCGTCTCTTGCGGAGCACAGGCTCTAGGCACGCGGGCTTCAGTAGTTGTGGCACATGGGCTTCAGTAGTTGTGGCGCGCGGGCTCTAGAGCACAGGCTCTGTAGTTGTGGTGCACGGGCTTAGTTGCTCTGCAGCATGTAGGATCTTCCCGGACCAGGGCTCAAACCCGTGCCCCCTGCATTGGCAGGTGGATTCTTAACCACTGCACCACCAGGGATGCCCAGAAAACTGCATATTTTGGGTGAAGACAATTTCCAAGACATAAGTCCCCATCTCCCATACTTTAATGATGCTACAATCCGTGCCCTTGACCCTGGATGATTGTTTTCTTTCCCTTCTCTTCCAAACACTTGACCTCAGAGATCAATCCCCTCCTCACTCTCGGCTTCCAAATGTCCTGCCTCCACGAGTGGCTCCAGAATCCGCTTTGATAATGAGAGTCTTTCCTCTGGTCTCAAGTGTCTGGCTGCCTTGGGAACACCACCACAGGAGTACCTGGATAAAACCAGGAGTTTAGTCTTTTAGAAACAGAACCTGAGCTCCAATTCAAATCGATTCCATTCTCAAAATGGTTTCTGGAGGCAAAGCCCCTGTCATGCAACCGAAACTCTTCGTTCACTCCCTTACCTTGGCTGTCCCCACTGGGTAATGGATTCAGGACCTCTGATTCTTTTTCCCTTTGTAGCTCCATTGTCTATTGTAGTGCTTGGGAGGTGATGGGTAATAAATAAATGTGTTTTGAATGAATGGTTGAATGAATGAGTGAACGAACAAAGAAAATGATTTGAAGAAGAACACAGTGCTGCCCTGCCCTCCTCAGGCTCCCATTCCTATTGGGAACCTAAGACAGACCTACTAGAGAATGGACTTGAGGACACGGGGAGGGGGAAGGGTAAGCTGTGACGAAGTGAGAGAGTGGCATGGACATATATATACTACCAAACATAAAACAGATAGCTAGTGGGAAGCAGCCACGTAGCACAGGGAGATCAGCTCGGTGCTTTGTGACCACCTAGAGGGGTGGGATAGGGAGGGTGGGAGGCAGGGAGACGCAAGAGGGAAGAGATATGGGGATATAGGCATATGTATAACTGATTCACTTTGTTATAAATTAGAAACTAACACACCATTGTAAAGCAATTATACTCCAATAAAGAAGTTAAAAAAACAAAACAAAACAAAAAAAACCAGGCTACAACAATGCTGTAATCGAAGCTCCTCGGAAGTGAACTAGGAGAGCAGGAGAGAGAAGAAGTTGGATGGAATGATCTGGTGAATTGGAAAAGAGGAGAGATTTAAACAAGTTTTGAAGCACTGGCGGGACCTTTCTCAAATTGTCCAGGACTGTCAATGACACCACTGAGGTGCTGCTGCAGATACTGTGCTCTCCTCAGTACTCTTACCCAGACGGTTTAGAAACTGAAGAGTCCTTGGGCCTGTTCCTCCACTGAGCATATTAATCTTGGTTTGATGACAGTCCACAATTTCAGATCTGAGCCTCCAAATTGAGCCCACCCAGGAGATCATGATTTTTCTTGCTACCTTAGGGAACACTATTCCACCCTTGCCCTACAAATCCAGATAATTTCTAAGATCTATTTTTTTACTCAAAATGTCTAACATACAGTTGTTTCTTACAGAAGATAAGGTCTCTGTGCATTCGAAAGAATGATAATGAACTCTGTAAGTATTGAAGTGGATATTTTATATATCCTCTTTCTAATCCTCACTGCAAATCTACAAAATATGTATGGTTATATCAGTTAGGACCCTTTGTGGCAATTGCCACAATATTCAATTCCAACTGCTTTAAGAATAAAGAGGTAATTCATTGGTTTAATCAGTGAAAAGCCCAGAGTTTGTGGAGTGCAGGCATGGCTGTATCCAGGGGTCCAAACAAGCTCTTTGGCATCCTGTGTCTCTTAATTTCTTGGTCCTGCTTTCTTTCTTTGTTAGCTACTCTCAGGCAGGTTCTCTCTACATTGTGACCTCCAGCAGCTCCATTCTTACATCTTTACAGCTCCCAGTCTAGCGGGGGAAAGAAACCCTCTGCCCAAATCTTAGACAGTATCTCATTGGCCCTGAATGGGTCATGTGGTCATCCCAGATCCAGTCATTGCTGCCAGGGGGATTTGATGCTCTTGTTGGCCACATCATGGATACATTCTCAGTTACATGCTTGAAGTTCATTCTGGAAAGAGTGATTCTCCCCCACAAATTTAGGGTGCTTTTACAATAAGAGACAGGACAGAGACTTAGGCCTCAAACAATCCTAACAAGTTTGATCTCAGTTTCACTAATAAGGTAGCTGAGATTCAAAATAATTAAGGTCACACAGCCGGGAAGCAGTTGTACCAGCCAGAATGTGGCAGGAAACAGAATTTAGCTCAGGTAGTTAGAGACTGATGATGAGACTGTTTGTAGATGTGCAGACAGTATTAAGGGAACTAGCAAAAGCTGTTGAGGTGCTGGGAACCCAGGCACAGCAGGACCACTTTGAGGTCTGAGGGGGAAGAGCTGGATCCCAAGCAGAGAGGCCAACTGACCATAGCAGTGGTGATGGAGGGACACCACCTCTGCCAAAAGTGCAAAGTGCAGAGAGGGAGCATGGAATGGAAATGAGATCCCTTGACTTGTCTCTGCTCCACTCTGATCTTCTTCCAGTACCTCCCACTGGGAGCCAGCCACCAGCCAGGACGGGAGGCAGCCAGGGCACAGAGCCAGAAGGAGAAGGGCAGGAATGGATGGAGAAGAAAAAAGGGAGAATGATTAAGCTCCACAGCTCTGCCAGGTTCTGAACCCAGCCGTACAGGATCCGAAAGGTTATATCAACTCCTCTACCCACCTTTCATATTTACGAGGAGTCTGCGAGGTCAGAGATCTCCAGGTAAGAAACTCTAGATAAGATGCTGCTACCCTACAAACTTGACTGGCAGCTCTCCCTTTGCAGCTGGCTCCCAGATACCTTGAATCTGTAGCTTCAGCTGTTTGTCCCTGTGGCAAAACCTCCCCAAAGTACCCACTGGCCTCATCACTTAGCACTGATTTTATTCGTTCAGTGCTTCACCAAAAAAAATTGCTTAGACTGGAAGAAGTGTTAACAAGGACCTCTCAGATATGGTCCACTTCCTTCCATCTGAAAGAGGTGCATTGATTATCCTTTGGGGAAACTTTGAGATCTGTGCTCCAGCAAGGACAGACTACTTGGCTGTATCTTAAAAATACAAGGCTCTAGGGTTTAAGGAAATGAAATCAGAATTCTGACCATTGAAGCAAATTCCCAGTGCTGTCTAAACCTGGGGACCATTGTTTTCCTGGCAGTATGGACACTATAACCTCTAATTTAACAAAGTGTGAGCTCTCTGAGCTTTCCCCCATAGATATATTGAGGGTATTTTCATGTTTCAACACAGATATGGTGGCTGAGCCTTGTGCTTATTTTGATGCCTAGAAAATGCGTTGTGTTCCGCTTCACAGAGGAAGATTGTTTTGGAGAAACTCAGGCAGATTAGCCATTAGCAGTCTTGCTTCATGTCTTCCTGAAGGTTGACTGGTATCAGTTTTTCTTGTCATCATCCCAGTGGTCTGCACTTGGATGTTTGTAAACAGTCCTGAACTGAGAGGAAGCAAGGACCCCTGGATCTGGAGGGCACATTGAGGTCGCCTCGTCCAAACTTCGACCTAAAATCGGCTGCCGTATGATCTCTGCCAGAAGATTTCTCATGAGGTAGAACTTTCCAATTCACAAGGTGGTGCACTGTTGCATAAATTCATATTTTAAAATCCCTCTTTTTTGGTCAAAGTGGAATCCCTTTTCCATCTCTCACTAGTGTTTTCCCTGTCTATTGCATCAAGGTTGGATAAATATAGGCACTGTCTTGACCACATGTCATTTTTCCAAATCCTGACCATAGCTATCATATGTCTCTTTGGTTTTTCTAAAGAAGCCCAATCTAAGAATGTCCGTTTTCTCGTAACAGTTTCTCACGTGACTTGACTTCTAGACTCCTTCTAACTTGATTTCCCAGCAGCAAATGCTCTCTGGTTTATTATTTTCTCCAACAAAATGTGGCTTATGCTCCATGAGGCCTGGCCCATGCCAAGCACCATGAGGCCATGGTGTCCAATGATGGGTTAGGATTTTGTTTTGTTTTGTTTTCTAGCTGCTGTGTCATGATCTTGGCTCACATGGGGCCTGACTTCAGTAAAACCCCTGGATCTTTTCACAGGGACGCCTGCCAAGCCACAGCTCCTCCCCCTCAATATTTGTGGAATTGATAGCTATAAAAATAACATTCACATTTTCTTTTATTATAAAAGCCATACACAATAACTGGGGGAAATTTTAAAGATGCAGTCAGGTAATTTTCTGATTAAAAAAAAAAATCCTCAACAATCTCACTATCCAGAGATACCTGCAACTAATACTTTTATGATTATTAAGGGTAGCAAACGACAGTGCCAACGGGACCCATGCAAGGGTTGTAAATTTGCAAAGCAGGCTGAGAGTGAAACAGTAGGGCGTGGGTGGGCCTATTGCCATTGAAAGATGGCAGACATCACTCAGCTAGGGCGACCTATTTTTCTCTGAAAGTGAGAGCTCCAAAAAACCAGAACCAGATATTCTGATTTTTCTTTCAAGAGATACTGTATATGCAGAATTTATGAGAAAATTTCTTATTGTGACTTCCCTGGTGGTCCAGTGGTAAAGAATCCAACTTCCAATGCAGGGGACGTGGGTTCGATCACTGGTCAGGGAGCTAAGATCCCGCATGCCACGGGGAAACTAAGCCCGCGAGCCACAACTTTGAGCCCGCATGCCTCAACTAGAGAGCCCGCATGCTGCAAACTACAGAGCCCACGTGCTCTGAAACCCACAGGCCACAACTACAGAGCCCACGTGCCCTGGAGCCCATGTGTCACAACTAGAGAGAAGCCCAAGCACCGCAACTAGAGAGAAACCCTAGAGCCACAACGAAGTGGCCATGCACCGTACTGAAAGATCCCGCGTGCCGCAACTAAGACCTGCCGCAGCCGGTGGGCGGGGGGAGGGGGTGGAGGGAGTGGAGGGAAAATAAATAAATAAATAAACATTTTTTTAAAAAAGAAATCTTCTTATTAAGTACTGGCAATTAATTTATATTGGGCAATTGGGAGATTGGGATTGACATATACACAGTAATATGTATAAAATGGATAACTAATAAGAACCTGTATACAGAATGTATAAAAAAATAAATAAAATAAAATTCCAAAAAAATTTATATTGGGCAAAGACTTCATGTCTTTGGACCCTCTTGGGTCTCGGAGCTGCTAGTAGGTTGGCCTCTCTGGTGTATATCCTGCCACCCTGCCTTCTTTATTCTCTTGATGTCTCAGAAAAAGAAAAGGGGGGCTTAACCTCTCTATATAACAACCAACTATGACAGGTGATGGCCTAAGTTAACTCTAGATATCTTTGCCTTAGCGAAGCTCTCCTGGTGAATTGCCCTGTCACACACCCTTTCTCCTCTCATACTCATTTCTCTCCTGTCCTCCACACATCTTTCCCATTTTATAGTTCTCACTCTGGTCCCAGCATTGCCAACAAGATTTGGTCCCCAAAACCCTTCTCTTTGCCGTATTCGTGCCACTTTCATGCTGTGGACAAGTTCTGCCTCTGGAGTGTAAGTGACCCAGATTCAAACCCCAGTCCGCACTTGTCTAGCTGTATGACCCTGTGGAAAATGGATTTGACCTCTCTAAAACTTGGTTTCCTCATAATTTGGGAAAAAATGATGTGTCCCCTGAAAAACTAGTTTAGAGGGTTAATCATAACGTCTGTAAGGCACCTGAGGAAAGCATAGCTGTTGTGATATGATTATACTTGGTTTGCTTACATTAACTGTTTTCCCCAACTTGATGAGGAAAGAGTAGCTGCTTTAGAATATTCCTTGAAAAAATGAATAAGTAAAACAATGAGTAAATGAATGAGACGAGAAGCTATAAGCCTGCTGGTGGATCCAAGTTATTTATTTATTTTTTTTTTTTGTGGTACGCGGGCCTCCCTCTGTTGCGGCCTCTCCCGTTGCGGAGCACAGGCTCCGGACGCGCAGGCTCAGCGGCCATGGCTCACGGGCCCAGCCGCTCCGCGGCATGTGGGATCCTCCCAGACTGTCATGATCTTGGCTCACATGGGGCCTGACTTCAGTAAAACCCCTGGATCTTTTCACAGGGACGCCTGCCAAGCCACAGCTCCTCCCCCTCAATATTTGTGGAATTGATAGCTATAAAAATAACATTCACATTTTCTTTTATTATAAAAGCCATACACAATAACAGGGGGAAATTTTAAAGATGCAGTCAGGTAATTTTCTGATTAAAAAAAAAATCCGCAACAATCTCACTATCCAGAGATACCTGCAACTAATACTTTTATGATTATTAAGGGTAGCAAACGACAGTGCCAACGGGACCCATGCAAGGGTTGTAAATTTGCAAAGCAGGCTGAGAGTGAAACAGTAGGGCGTGGGTGGGCCTATTGCCATTGAAAGATGGCAGACATCACTCAGCTAGGGCGACCTATTTTTCTCTGAAAGTGAGAGCTCCAAAAAACCAGAACCAGATATTCTGATTTTTCTTTCAAGAGATACTGTATATGCAGAATTTATGAGAAAATTTCTTATTGTGACTTCCCTGGTGGTCCAGTGGTAAAGAATCCAACTTCCAATGCAGGGGACGTGGGTTCGATCACTGGTCAGGGAGCTAAGATCCCGCATGCCACGGGGAAACTAAGCCTGCGAGCCACAACTTTGAGCCCGCATGCCTCAACTAGAGAGCCCACATGCTGCAAACTACAGAGCCCACGTGCTCTGAAACCCACAGGCCACAACTACAGAGCCCACGTGCCCTGGAGCCCATGTGTCACAACTAGAGAGAAGCCCAAGCACCGCAACTAGAGAGAAACCCTAGAGCCACAACGAAGTGGCCATGCACCGTACTGAAAGATCCCGCGTGCCGCAACTAAGACCTGCCGCAGCCGGTGGGCGGGGGGAGGGGGTGGAGGGAGTGGAGGGAAAATAAATAAATAAATAAACATTTTTTTAAAAAAGAAATCTTCTTATTAAGTACTGGCAATTAATTTATATTGGGCAATTGGGAGATTGGGATTGACATATACACAGTAATATGTATAAAATGGATAACTAATAAGAACCTGTATACAGAATGTATAAAAAAATAAATAAAATAAAATTCCAAAAAAATTTATATTGGGCAAAGACTTCATGTCTTTGGACCCTCTTGGGTCTCGGAGCTGCTAGTAGGTTGGCCTCTCTGGTGTATATCCTGCCACCCTGCCTTCTTTATTCTCTTGATGTCTCAGAAAAAGAAAAGGGGGGCTTAACCTCTCTATATAACAACCAACTATGACAGGTGATGGCCTAAGTTAACTCTAGATATCTTTGCCTTAGCGAAGCTCTCCTGGTGAATTGCCCTGTCACACACCCTTTCTCCTCTCATACTCATTTCTCTCCTGTCCTCCACACATCTTTCCCATTTTATAGTTCTCACTCTGGTCCCAGCATTGCCAACAAGATTTGGTCCCCAAAACCCTTCTTTGCCGTATTCGTGCCACTTTCATGCTGTGGACAAGTTCTGCCTCTGGAGTGTAAGTGACCCAGATTCAAACCCCAGTCCGCACTTGTCTAGCTGTATGACCCTGTGGAAAATGGATTTGACCTCTCTAAAACTTGGTTTCCTCATAATTTGGGAAAAAATGATGTGTCCCCTGAAAAACTAGTTTAGAGGGTTAATCATAACGTCTGTAAGGCACCTGAGGAAAGCATAGCTGTTGTGATATGATTATACTTGGTTTGCTTACATTAACTGTTTTCCCCAACTTGATGAGGAAAGAGTAGCTGCTTTAGAATATTCCTTGAAAAAATGAATAAGTAAAACAATGAGTAAATGAATGAGACGAGAAGCTATAAGCCTGCTGGTGGATCCAAGTTATTTATTTATTTTTTTTTTTTGTGGTACGCGGGCCTCCCTCTGTTGCGGCCTCTCCCGTTGCGGAGCACAGGCTCCGGACGCGCAGGCTCAGCGGCCATGGCTCACGGGCCCAGCCGCTCCGCGGCATGTGGGATCCTCCCAGACCGGGGCGCGAACCCAGTTCCCCTGCATCGGCAGGCGGACGCGCAACCACTGCGCCACCAGGGAAGCCCGATGCAAGTTATTTTTAAAGATAGAGATACCGGAAAGGGGAAGGAAGACAAGGGCTTACACTGGGTAACTCTGGTTCCTTTCTCTCTGGTCCTGACTTTTTATGTGCCAAAGAAATACTGGCGTCAAATCAAGTATCTTGTCAGACTACTATTAGCTTTAATAATTAATTACTAAACAGCTTGTGGACTCCGATTTTTCAACTATGTGGGAAACAAAATTCTCAACTCTGACCTCTTGGAAAAATTTTATCCCACTAGAGACCGTTCCCTCAGTTACGCAGTGGCATGCCTTTCCCTGAACAAGTCATCAAGGACTAGAAATACATATGTTACAGTTCGAGACTCGTGCTTACTCTTCTCTGTCCACTGGAAGCTCCACCCAAGCCCTCAAGACAGAAAATTCCACAGGGTCTATAAAGGTGTCTTCTGGACTCCATGAATATTTTTGAAATAAATCAATAGACCAAGAACAAGTTCAATGGCAAAGATGAAAATATACTTTATTTACTCCCTTCTCATTCTCTGCTCTTTACTAGCTGTATAACCCTGTGGAAAGTGATTTTAATCTCTCTGAAACTTAGTTCCTTACCCATAACACTGGGAATAATGATACTGCTCCAACTCTGTGACCTCCAATATTTGCCAAGTTGCTTTTGGCTGCAAGTAAAAGAAACCCTGACTGAAAGTGACTTAAAGAGTCAGGACATGTATTATCTCACATAACAAGATGTCCAAAGGTAGATGGTTCGAAACTAGTGGTTACCAGTGGGGAGAAGGAAGGGGGAAGGGCAATATGGGGGTAGGGGATTAACAGGTACAAACTACTAGGTATAAAATAAGCTACAAGGATATATTGTACAACACGGGGAATATAGCCAATATTTTATAATAACTATAAATGGAGTATAACCTTTAAAAAATCGTGAATCGCCTGTAATGTGTAATATTATTGTACATCAACTATACTTCCATAAAAAAATTTTTAATGAAAAGAAAAAAATGCTGAAAGAACAACAACAAAGGTAGATGGCTCTGCAGCTCAGTGATGTCTGGGCTCTGAGGTAGCCTCTCTGTGGTTCTCCTGGCTCCTTTCACAGCCGTATGATGGCTGTGCATCCCCTCGTGCAGCATTCAATACAGGAGGCAAACAGAATTCCCTAGGAGCTACCGGCAGATTTCCCCTTAGTTGCCAATGGCCAGACTTCAGCCACTTACCCACCCCTAAACTGGAATAAGAGAAGAGATCACTTGTACCAATCATAGTTCAGCCCCTGGGGCTGGAGGGAAGAACCGCTCCTTCCCTGAGCACCTTGCACCCCCATATCTGAACAAAATGGGGTGTTGGACATGTAGGGAAAAGAGGAGCTGGTTTTTGGAAAATAAGAGCTAACAGGTATAGCTATTATTTACTGAGGGCTAGCTGTGTGCCAAGCACTGTTCTGGAGACTTTACGTGCATGAATCCCTCATAGCATACCTCTGTGGGGTAGGTACTATTACTCACAGCTCACACATAGGGAAGCAGAAGCCCTGAGAGGTTTAGTTGCTTTTCCAATGGCCCGCAGGTAGCAGGCTGATAAGTAGACAAGCCAGGATTTAAATCCAGGCTGACTGGCTCTAAAGCCTATGCAATTAACCCCTCATCTATGCCGGCTTCCCCCACCGGGGTCTGCTACCTTCTCCATTTGGCAAAGAGTCCTGGACTCTCCAAAGTAAGGCCTTTAAGCAAGTGAACTGGGTGCCTGACAAATGGATAAGTACTTGAGTGTGGTTGCCGGGGCACAACCCTAGAGCATAATTACTGATGGTAACAGCGATAATAAACCCAGCCTATTGTACGCCGGAGATCCTTGTGATATCATCTCACTTGATCATTTGATTGAGATAACAGTCAGCAAGTTCAGTATTCTTTCCCCCAGTTTAGAGGAACGTGAGGCTCGATTAACTAGTTGGGGAGAAGCTAGGTTTGATCTCAGTTTTGCTCGATTACATGATCCATGCTCTTTCTCCTGCATCCCACAGCCTACTTAAAAATTTAATAAATCATAAGTTTACATTTGCATTAGTCAGGCATCAGATAGCACCTCCAACGTGGAGGGAGTTCCCCCACTGAAATACCAGCCAGGCAGAGTACCCACTGGAGGGGGCAGGAGTGATGGAGCTGTGTTAATTAATTAACCAGTGCGTTGGACCACAGAGAACAAGGTCTTTGTGAGGCTGACCCTTCATATTAGGCTGATAAGAGTTTGTTTCCACTTCTATTAAGACATGTATTACCTTCTGGCCAGTTTATAGTAAGTTCATTGCTGTCGTGTTCTCAGAACGAAACTGTAAGCTCTTTGAAGCCGAAGTCCTCCTTTCCTGATCTCCCGATTTTCCACGGTGCTTAGCTCAACTTCGTAGTTACCGCATACTTGAGAACTATGTGTGGCCTTTTTTAGAAAAAACCTTTTCATTTTGGAATAATTTTAGAGTTACTGAAAAGTTGCAAAGATGGTGCAGAGCGTTCTTCACACTCTTCACTGAGTTTTCTTCGTGTTAACATTTTGCATAATCTTTGTACATTTGTCAAAAGACGTTAACTTTAGTACTAAATTCACTAAACTTCAGACTTTATTCAGATGTCACTAGTTTTTCCACTAATGCCCCTTTCCGTTCCAGGATCCAATTCAGGATATCACATGGCACTTAGTACAGGTAGCATTTTATTTTGAAGAGCTTTCATTACTTTAAATGTCTAAATGTGGGAAAGGAATCATATATGTATATACAGTTTCTATGTGTGATAATAATCTGAAAAATAGCTGGAATTTAAGTTCTTACTCTGTGACAGGCACAATTCTAAGTGGTTTATAGGGACTGTCATTTTTTTCCTCACAAAGACTCTATGAGGTAGGTCTTTTTCTCCATTTTATGGGTGGGAAACCAAGGCAGGGGTCATGCATGTCAGTTAGCTACTAAGAGCCATGATTAAAACCCAGACAGTCAGACTCTCAAATGCCATACACAAATGTAATATTTGAGAATAAGCTGTAAAGAGGTGAAACGATTATTAGGTAGCTTGTTTTATTATTGTGTTGTAGTGAAAGGTAAGACTGAAAAAGTTGCTATTCCTTCCAGACTTAGTTTCTGGGTCTTCAATTTTTCCATCCTCCTCTTATGAATGAAAGAAGGGCATCCTGCCAGGCAGGGCCGTATGACTCAGGAAAACAGAACTGAAGGTTCTGACACCTAACCTCAAATTCCCTTCCTGTCGAATGAACTAGAGTGTCAGGTCCAAGCCGAGGATACAAATGATAAATGAATGTGGTTCGTCATCATCTTTTCCCATCATAAACCTCTGCCCAAGGGCTCTCACCCTGGAAGAACTGAGGTGTTGAAAGAGAGAATGGAGGTGAACTGGCAGAGTTCATGGAGAAGCTCAAATGGCAGGCTGGCACCTCCTGACACGGGATGTTCTAAATATGTCTTAGCTACAGCAACACGAGCTCCATGTAATTTACAATAGGGAGGCTAATAAAATATCAGCCATGAACAGCCCCCCAAATCCAAAAGTATGCAAAACAAAACTACTCTTCTTTAAACTCAAAATTATTTTCTTTCCTCTTATTATTCAACACAATAATCTGTAGTACTGCTTTTCATTTGAAAATTCCTGTTGGGAGCATACAGCATAATTCATTGCATAGAATTACAGTGATGGTTAGTGGTGGATGAGTTATTGCATAAGTAGGTCCTCGTATTCTTTTCTTTTCATGATGGCAGTGGAACCAACGAGGTAAAGGGTGGAGTAGTGTGACAGGCTGTGAAAACAGATCATAACAAGATCCACCCACCCATTCATTATTCATTCAACAAACAATACTGAATCCTTATATATGTCAGATATGGGGCCACGTCCTCTCTGTCTAGAAGAGGTGATAGACATGAAACTAAGTCATCAATCTAGTGTTGTAGTTTCTCTGAAAGAAATAGTTATATACGGGGTTTTACAAATTGTCAGTTATGACCCATATAGCGTGAAATAGAATAATGTTGAAAATATCTGAGTCCACTGCACAGAGTAAGTAAAATATTCTTTCATGAGACTTCCATTTCAGCAACATACAGGTGTGTGTGTGTATGTTCCAGTGTGTCTAGAAAATGTTTCTTACCATGGATTACGGTCAAAGAAGATGGAAGAGATGGAAGATGGTCTGGTTTTCGATGGGGAAACCAAGGTGGAAGTGACGAATTCCCTTTTGGAATACGAGGAGGACGGATAGGAAGAGACTCCGTGATGCCTGAGTTAAGTCTTAAATAATGGTTCACCAGGTGGATTGTAAGATGAAAGATACTCTGAACTAACCAGAGCAGAATGGAAAAGGCAGAGAGAGGCCCGGCAGCCTGGCATATTGCATACGCCACGAGGTTCTGCTTTTCTACCGAAATTTGAGGGCTAGGAACCTCCAGGCATGTACTGTCAAGAGGACCAGTGAGAACTACTACTGCGTGTGGCGTGTGGCTGAGAGCAGAGCTTCTCAAATTCAGTGTGCACAAACATCACCTGGGGACCGTGTGAAAATACACAACCTGACTCAGGAGGTCTGGGGTGGGTCTGGACACGCTGCATTTTTAGCCAGTTTCCAGGTGGTGCTAATGCAGCTGGTCCAGGGACAGCACTTGGAGAATCAAGATCTGCTCTTAGAGAGTAAGAATGAGTTGCTGTCAGTGTTCTGCTTTTGTCCTTGGGCTGTATAGGAGCCTGCCCAGACATAGGCAGGCTCCCAGGGGGTAAGGACACAGGGAGTTGCTGGACCAGATAAAAACACTAAGTCATTGAATATTACCTATCGTCTGGCAGGAGCTGTTCTAAGTCTGTTACGTGTAGGCTCTAGTTGGAAACCTATAACATGTCTGAAAGGTAAGCACTGTTATTAGTTCCGTGTTATATGTAAGAAAACTGATTAACTTCCTTAAAGTCACAGGATGTGGTAGAGCAAGGATTCAAATCTCAGGTTGTTACCTGTCCACTGTGCTGTCTGAACAACCGGGATGGAATATACTTGCAGTCCTGTCTCTTTACTGAGTTATTTTCCCATATTCTCCTGATTTTTCTTCTATGAATGGGAATATAAGGGTTTACTAAGCAAAGTGGAAATAACATATATACTTCACTATGTTTTTTTTTGAGGGTTGAATTAAATAATGCATGTAAAACATTCAGCATACTGTCTGAAAGAGCAGGAGGTCTAGAAGACTATTATTTTTTAAATGGTTGTTTCCAAGACCCCAAAAACCAGAGGTTCTAGAACCAGACTTCCTTTTTCTCCCCACCCAAAACAATTCCCCAGTATTCTTATACAGCTGTCTAGGAAGATGCTGGGGCTCGGGGAATTTTTGTTGTGTATTATCTGGGATAATTTTTGCTTTTGTTTTCTTTTTTTCGGTTTGACTTTCTTTTTTCTGAGGCAGGGGAAGCAAAAGTTTCTATTTGTATCCTGGTCAGAGAACTGAATCTCATTAAAGTTATATGGCAGTGGAAGCTAATTAGATCTTCTCGAGGTTCTTAAAGCCAAGTCCAGATGCACCCCCAGCACATCACAGGGACACACTATCCTAACAGATAGAAGGGAGGACCTGTATCAAATTCTATCAGGTATCACCAATCCCAAACCAAAGCTAGCTGTTAGTAACCACATGTCCTTACTTCTTTTCTTCTACATAGTATTACCTTGGGGAGAAGGGGGTTCTATCAAAGGAACCATATATTTTGCTCTGAGTTAAATTCAAGCCTATGATTGTGCTTGTTAAGATTAAGTGTACTGACAAATGAATCTACATACAAAACCGAAACAGACACACAGACACAGAAAACAAACTTATGGTTACCAAAGGGAAGTGGCAGGGGGAGAGACAAATTAGGAGTATGGGATTAACAGATACTACTATACATAAAATAGATAAGCAACAAGGATTTACTGTATAGTACAGGGAGTTATAGTCAATATCTTGTAATAACCTATAATGGAATATAATCTGAAAAAAATAACTGAATCACTATACTGTACACCTGAAACTAACACAATATTGTAAATCAACTATACTTCAGTTTAAAAAAAGATTGTGTATTGATTCCTTTTAAAGGTTTTTTTCTTGAAATAACTTCAAATCCTATTAAATTATCTCATTCTTTTCCTCTTTTTGCTTTCCATGTCAAAATTCTGATTAATAATAATTTTATTAATAATGTTACTATTAGTTTACCACTTTGATTCTTAATATGCTATGAGCTGATAAATATCTCATTGATATTTATCAACTTAACTCAATGAGCTATTTCCCAAATGAAGTTTGATAGTGAGCAAGTAAAAATTAAATGAAATACATTTAATTTAATAAGAATGAAATGAAACTGTAATTTATCAGCCTTGGTTCTTCTTGGTGCATCTTTGGGCCAGGGATGAGATGAGTTTTCAGTATTTTACTACCAAGTATGGAAAAGGTAGAACAGTTGGCAACCTGGAAAATCTTTTCACAGGGAAGTAGAGGGAACTATTTTTATTGAAATCTAGAATATTAGATCTAGAAAAAAGTTAAAGATTTAATGAGCAACTCCCCTTCCCCAACATTTACACATGAGGAAACTGAGGCTCAGAGAACCTAGCCTTATGTCACATGGTTAATTAATTAATGGCCAAGGAGAAACAAAAAAATTTCTCTTTTCTATCTTTTAGCAGCAATTTTTTTATGGCCCTCATTTCATATTCATCCTCAAACTATTATTATAGGTATATTAGGGAAGGTAGTTGCAGTTGCCTTAAAGTTCAAAGGAGAGGTTGTGTAATAGTATTCCCAAAATCCAGGTAAAATGATATCAGAGGGAAGGGTACAAGCACTGCTGATTGTCTGTACCTGATCCGGAAACTCTGAGCTAAGGTCTGGGGCAGCTCTTGACTGCACTGGTGAAGGGAGTAAAGATTTCATTGGATCGCGAGTAGTTTTCCTTCAGTGATAACTGTGTCTTTCTACCATGTGACCAGTAGCCACCAGATTGTATGTGTGTGTGTGTATTTATATGTGTGTGTCCCATGTGTCTATGTGTATGTATGAGTGTGTGTGTGTGTGTGTGTGTGTGTGTGTGTGTGTAGGGATGGAGGAGAACCAAGGCTTGTCTCTGATGCTCCCCCAGCAGTCACTATGCTCCCATAGTCCCCAGTTCCAGGCTGGGTGGGTCCTAGTTCCATTTCCCACGGACGTCCGTGCATAGCATCTGAACTGCTATTTCAGAGACAGAATGTTCCAAATCAGGTCTTGTGTTTTGGCAGAGGAATGGAACCCTCTTTTCTAATATTACTTCTGTGGGAAAGTGTTTTCTGAGTTCCAAACAACTCAACTTACAAATACATTTTTGGAAGATGACCCATATATATATATGTGTGTGTGTGTATATATATATATATATATATATATATATATATGCACTAAGGACTGCCTGTTCTGGGGGTAAAAATACTTACCATGTACAGCTCGGTGGTACCAAAGGCAGGTGTGTCTTATATTGATCTTATTCAAGGATTATCATAGAATGTGCCTAAAATCTGAAGCATGTACCAGATTTCTTCCAGAAAGGGTTAGCCACTCCCCGTGAGGTAGGATTTAAGCGTCAAAGAGCCCCCCTCTTTCCCCATTCATGCCCTCCCCTTAGTCTTAGAAAACTATCTGCAGTCATCAGTGCCAATTAAGGCAGGGGTTCAATGTGGGCAGAATCAATTTGTTGGCACAACTCTTTCTTAAATCAGGGTTCTTGTTTTTGGTTTTACTTTTTAAAGTACAGATTCCCAAGCCCCCTCCTGGAAATTCTGATTCAGTAGGTGAGGGATCGGATTCTGGAAACTTTTTTTTAAAACTGAAGTATAGTTGATTTACGAGGTTGCATTAGTTTCTGGTGTACAGCAAATTGATTCAGTTATACATAGATATATTCTTTTTCCCAACCCCCTCCTGGAAATTCTGATTCAGTAGGTGAGGGATAGGATTCTGGAAACTTTTTTTTAAAACTGAAGTATAGTTGATTTACGAGGTTGCATTAGTTTCTGGTGTACAGCAAATTGATTCAGTTATACATAGATATATTCTTTTTCATATTCTTTTCCATTATGTTTTATTATAGGATATTGAATATAGTTCCCTGTGCTATACAATAGGATCTTGTTGTTTATCCATCTGGAAATTTTTTTTAAAGTTCTCTGGAAAATTCTAATCAAGTTACTTTTGAGTCAAGACATTTATTGATTCACTGATCATTTTCCATTACGTTTTATTATAGGATATTGAATATAGTTCCCTGTGCTATACAATAGGATCTTGTTGTTTATCCATCTGGAAATTTTTTTTAAAGTTCTCTGGAAAATTCTAATCAAGTTACTTTTGAGTCAAGACATTTATTGATTCACTGATCAGTCCCCTTAATTATTCATTCTTTCATCATAGAGCAAAGTTTGCTCATGCAATATAGGTATTGGGTACTGGGGACAGAAGGAAAAGAAAAGCACAAGCATTATAAAGGAAGAAAGTGATATGGGAGCTGCTGATATTGTCTGGTGGGATTTGGGAGATTGCAATTACAAAAGGCTTTGCAGAAGCAGTGATTGAAAAGGTAACAAAGCTGAGTGGTGGGTCATCCACATTCTAGAGCCAGACTGCCTGGACTCAAAGACCAGCTCTACCATTCACCAACTTAGGATCTCTGTCAAGTTACTTAAACTTTCTGTGCCTCAATTTTCTCATCTGCCAAATGGAGAGAATCTTAGGACTTACCTCAGAGAGTTGTGAAAATTCAATGAGCTGATGTAGGAAAAGTGCTTAGCACAGTGGTCTCAAGCTTTAGCAAGCATCAGAACCCCCTGGAAGTTTTGCTAAAACACGAGTTTCTGGGTCTCACTCCGAGTTTCCAAGTCGATAGATTGGGGGCGGGCCCAAGAATGTGCATTTCTAACAATATCCCCATGGGGGATGCCAATGTTGGTCCCGGGACAACTCTTTGAGAATACTTAGAATTATAGTAAGCAGCACTTGTTACTATTATTTTCAGTTGATCTTTAGTGGAAGAATTTGAGAGTGTCACTTAAAGGCATCCAGGCAGAGGGAACTGCCAATGCATAGCCCGGAAGGTTAAAAGCAGAGGGCATGTGCCAGGAGCAGAGAGAAACGGGCTGGCGGAGAGATGCACCGCACTGTGGCCTCCAGACTCTGAAGAACCTGGCCCCATGTAAGTATAGATATTATCCGAGAGTAACCAGAGAGTCTATTATCAGCCATTAGCACCTTAGCACAAATTAATTTATCAGAGTAGTCTGTCATTTTGTCAAACCCTGGAGGAATCTGACTCATGCCTGGCAAATTAGGATGACCCTGAAAGATTCGTCCTCCTTTGGAAAATCAACACGCACCAGTGAGTCCCAGGCATCTTTGAGGGCGCTCACTTGTCCAGGTCCCTGTGGGGGAACCTGCCTCACCAGGCGACTTGTGGATCTGTGATCATAGCTAGTATCAACCTATTGGCATCTGTACACTCAGACTCCTGATATCCCAAACCATCTTGCTTTTACTTGCAGACTTAAAAAAAAATACAATAACCTTGGAAGGCTTATAATATCATATTTATCTGTCTATATATCTGTGAATGTTTTCCACACAACGAACAACAAAAAACTCCTTTATAGACACATTTTCCACTCCATGGACTGTCAAAAGAGCTAAAAACAAAACACAACCCATCCATCTTTTTATGTGTGTGATTTTTTTTTTTCCCTCTTGGACAAACCAAGCTCTTCATGAGTTTTAGTTTCACAGACCATTCCCATACTGCAGCCCCTTGCACATTCTTGTTTCTATGAAGGAAACACAGATCAGCTTAGCTGCCCTGTGGCTCTTCCCGTGCATGTCATTCTACCCAACACTTTTATCTGTACAACTTTACACACTCCAGACACTCCAAAGCCCAGTAAGAACCAACAAGGGCAACGGTGGCTTTCATCCTGGCGTGGTGAGCATGGGGCCACGGTGAAAGCAGACTCGACTATTTTGGGCATGGCATGCTGTAACGAATGGAAAAAGAGAAATCAGAGACCAGCAGTTTTCCTCTGCCATCTGAACAATAACACGGATGTGTCATGCTAAAACAAAGAGAGAGAGTTAGATGGAGGGAAACTGCTTTTACTGCTGCAAGAAAATGAAAAGAGGAGGAGGTTGTGAGTGTAGAAGAATCATTTATAGGAGAAAATGCTCTGGTAGGGAAAGAGACAGAAAACCCAAGTCTCAGTTTGCAACTGACAGCCTTTCGATTGCTCTTCAATTGTAGAATACTCTTGTAGGTGTAGAGAGTGTGTGTGTCTGTGTGTGTCTGTGTGTGTGTGTGTGTGTGTGTGTGTGTGTGTGTATGAGACAGAAAAAGAGACAGAGCCATACAACCTGTGCAGAAGGGCCCTGTACTTGATTTAATGCTCTGCTGTCATTTTCCTGAAATTCTTATTTTTTGATCCAGCGACCCTGGGTCCCCCAAATTATGTAGCGGGTTCCAGAGAGAAAGTTAGCTCTACTGAGTTAAGATGGTTGAAAAAGGGCATAATTTTTTTTTCATATTCTTAATTGCAAAAGCCTATTCTTCTGCAAAAGTGTGCCTCAGCTTACCTGGTGAAACTTTTCTTCCTACTTCCTGTGCTACCCCTGTGCTTTATTCACATGAAGTCCTCAGAGCTTCCAACATAGGCATGGTCATTGGACTTCTCTTGCCTTAGAGCAGAGCTCAGCAGACTTTTTCTGGAAGGAGCCAGAGAGCAAGTATTTTCAGCTTTATGGGTCTTGAGGTCTCTATTGCAACTACAACTGCTAAAGCAGTCATAGAAAATACATAAATAAAGGAGTGTGACTGTGTTCCAGTAAAACTTGATTGGCAAAACCATGTGGGGCCTGGATTTGGCCTGGGGGCCATAATCTCATGACCTCTACCTTAGAGCATTCTTTTCTTTTGATGATAACGATGATGACGGCTAAAATGGATTGAGGCCAGACACTGGGTCAAATGCTTTATAAGCCTTACGGTATTTAATTTTCACAACAATGTAGGGTATGATTACCATTATCTCGACTTGACAGATGAGAAAACTGGCATTGAGAGGAGTAAAGTGATTGATTTATTCAAGGATATCCAGCTAGTAAAAAGAGGAGGTGAGATTCAAACTTGAGACCTGTGCTAAGCCCCAGGGTTCCCAGCCCTTCACTTCTCAAACCTGGGGCGCTTGAATTTTGCCTGAAATTCAGCTCCACCCTGGTCTCTAGAACTGATCAACACTTTAAGTGAGAAGGATGTTGTAAGGAGCTTCAGCCTCGTTGATACAACCCACTATCAAACTGTCCTAACAGTCTCCCGAGCCTCTTGGTTTCCAAGGACCAGCCCCACCTTAGGATCCTGATGATGGGGTCTCTGTCTTGTCCTGGATTCCATTTCTTCAAGCTTTTTTTGTTTAAGATAAGCCAGGTTCTCTATGTGAGATTTCTTGATGACAACAACGTGCTTGGACAGTTTTTTTTTTTTTTTTTTTTTGTCTGCTGTGGTGTTATTTTGAGACCACAGGGCCTCTTGGACTGGACTTGCCCAGTGCTAGAGCCAATCTCTTTCCTCCCCTGCCCTCATTTATTCTCCCATCTCCATGCTTGGTCAGCCTTTGCCCCTCTGTCTGCCTTGTGTTAACAGGGCTAAAGCTGACCTCTCCAGAGGTAGTGTGGTTCTCCCCACCTAAAAGGTCTACCACCTTCTTATTTTCCTCTCCAAATTCAATTCATTTTGAAGCCCAGCCCAAGTCTCCCCATCTCTATATCTTCCCACACCACTCCAGTACTCATACAAAGTTCCTTTCTTTCAATGCCCATCATCTAGCCCCATCTTTTATTTTTCTCTAGTTGTCTTGGGAGCTTAACACTTATTTCATTTTTCTTTCAAAAGCCCTTTGAAAGAACTCATGTTACTTTTGCTGATTTTCCACTTGTGGCAAATGTGGTAGACATTCTTAGGTACTGGGTATTATTGATGATTATTGGGGATGGTTGATGGGCTGGTTATTGTGTGAGGTTGCCAAGATGAGGGAGGAATCATCTATCACAGGTACCTTATCTCACTAGGGAGGAAGGAAGAAGCAGCCGTGACAGCTATGACCTGCCAGGTGTGATCGGTTTGGCCTTGATGTTCTCCTGTTGAATATACACAGTTTCACAAAATATCCTAGGACCACGAGGGATCAAGATAAAAGCAAGATCTTCCGCACTCACAGCTAAACAGAGACAAAAATGTGAACGTTGTCCAGACTCCAAAAATGATCACATTTCGCTATTCTGACTAATATGAGTGATGGCTGCTTCTTGACCAATGATACCAGTGATAGCCTTACTTCATTCTTCCCACCTTAGAGATAAGATTTATTAATATACCCAAGGAAAACAGCACCCCTGCTTTTTAATAGCATCCAATCTAGAGCAAAGTACGGCTTCCTTAAAACCTCCCCCAGATCACTTAAGACAAGTCCAAACCCTGTAAGTCCTTTCTAATGTCTTACTGCCATGCCCCACCATCTCCATGGTGTGCGTCCTCCCTCACTGCAAAGAGCAATAAGGCCAACTTGTTTAATTACATGTGTGTTCTTAATGGTCTTTAGCTGGAGGATGCTGACACCAGAGATTCCTTGAGCTATAAGAAACACACTCAGTCATCTTGACTTTATTTTTCCCAGGGAGTGTGTGTGTTCTCCCCCACCCAAGAATATCTCTCAAGTCATTGAGAGCAACCAAATACTTTGCTATAGGATCACTTTCTCTGTTCCCTGCTTTGATGAGCCCGTTCCACCTCTCCACCCTACTCTAAAGGCTGCCAAGAAGAGAATAAAACAGATTCACTTAGAATGCTTTGAAAAGTGTTTCTTCCCTTCTTTCCACTTCCATTTCCATGACATGAGAAACTGTAAACCCAGAATGATATATATGATAGCCTCCACTTTCAGACAAGATCTGTCCTGGTCAAGTTTAATTTAAAATCCAGCCCATTTTTATTTTTATTTTATTACTATATAAAGGAACATGCATCTTGCTTACATGGCATTACAACTAATCTAAATCTATAAGGAATAGCCTGACATTGAGATGGGCTACAAAGTACTTTTCTAGTAATAAATGTGGCACCAGATGAGCGAGCTTTGATGCAGGAGAAAGAACGGTTACTTGACTGAGACTGAGAAGACTGGAATTTTGGTTGGAGTGTTAACACAAACCATCACTTTGACCTCAGGAAAGCCATATTCTGTTAGCCTAAATTCCTTATCAACGGTGAAACATTCATTGAAAGCATACTCCATGCCAGGTAGTAGGATAAGTTGCTTGGGCCATCCATTAGGTCATTTGCAAACAATGTAATGTGACAGGCATAATAAAGGAACATGTGAAAAAGAACTCTAGGAGCCCTGAGGAGGAAGGCCTGACTCACCCTCCATGGTCACTGAAAGTGGCAGCATTTTCCTACACACAAAAGACCCCAAGGTCTTGAACCAGGCTACTTGGGTTTCACTCTAGCTCAACTTACCAGGGTTAGGCAATCTATTTGTGCTTTGGTTTCCTCACCTATAAAATGGAAATGATAGTTGTACTTATCTCATAGGGTATTATGAAGATTACATTAATGTATAAATACGAACTGCAGAGCGATTGGAACTCAGTAACCACTTAAAAACATGTTTAATGTTATTGTTTTTGTTATTAGTAGTGATACGTAATCTTCAAATTTCCTCGTAAATCCAAACCCCTATAGTCTCTCCTAGTGCAGAAGCAAAGAGTCTGAAGTCCTCTCTTTGAAAAAGATATAAGCATGTATCTTTGGAAAACATGAAATCCTTCCAGGGTCACAAGTGACAAAGAATAAGTTGAGTCTGGACTATCTTGTACCAGAGAGTGAGAAAACACTCACTTATGGCGATGTGCCAATGGACACAGAAGTCAGCTTGAAGGGGCTCCCGCTGGCCAAATCTGGGGGGATGAGCATCAAAATAAGTAATGATAGTAACAGATTATGACCCATTAAATAAACTAGGAGTCTGTGAGTGCACATTTATATTACTAAATAGTTAAATAAGGAGAAGAAAAACTTTTCCTTTCAGTAGAATGCTAACTAACGCAAAAGAAATGATACAAGTAGAAAAACGTGAATGTGACAAGTCAATATCACGTGCCATACATAGGCTGCAATAAGAACAGAGCACCACTTTGGTGATGTTCCGGAGTACATCTTATAACCTCAGTGTAAGGAAACATCAAACCCAAATAGAGGTACATTCTATACAATGACTAGCAAATAAACTCAAAGCTGTCAAGGTCATTGTTTCAGATAGAAGGAGATTAAAGAAACATGACAACTGGGTGAAAAGCAGTATCCTCTCTTGGATCCTTTTATAAAACGGGTCTGACAAAGGGTGTATAAGAGTTCTTTGTATTATTCTTGCAAATTTTCTGTAAGTTTGAAATTGTTTCAAAAAAAAAAAGAAAAATAGTACAGCTCTCAGGAATACTATGTAGCTATAAAAAATAATGTTGTTGACACTAAAAGCATAAGCAACAACCATAACAAAAATAGATAAATTGGGCTTCGTCAAAATTCAAAACTTTTATTCTTCATAGTGAGGACACTATCAGGAAAAAGACAACTCACAGAATGGGAGAAGATATTCACAAATCACGTATCTGACAATGGATTCATATCCAGAATATATAAAGGACTCCTACACTCCACACACACAGACACAGACACACACACACACACACAAACAAAGAAAAACAACCCAATTAAAACATGGGCAAAGGTCAAAAAAAAAGAGAAATACTTTGGCATAAATTTAATAAAATATGTACATAATCTATGTGAGGAAAACTATAAAGCTCTGGTGAAAGAAATCAGAAAAACCAGATAAATGGAGAGATATGCCATGTCTGTGGATAATAAGACTAAGTATGGAAAGATGTCAGTTCTTCCCAACTTGATCTTTAGATTCTATGCAATCCCAATCAAAATCCCAGCAAGTTATTTTGTGGATATTGACAAACTGATTCTAAAGTTTATATGAAGCAGCAAAAAGACCAGAATAGCCAACACAATTTTAAAGGAGAAGAACAAAATCAGAGGACTGACACTACCTGATTTCAAGACTTACTGTAAAGCTACAGTAATCAAGGCAGTGTGATATTGGTGAACGAATAGATAAATAGATCAATGGAATAGAACAGATAGTCCAGAAATAGACCCAGATAAATATGTATAGTCAACTGATCTTTGACAAAGGAGCAAAGGCAAAACAATGGAGAAAAGATTGTCTTTTCAACGAATGGTGCTGGAACAACTGGATATCCACATGCAAAAAATTAAAAAATAAATAGAATAATCTAGATACCGAACTTATACACGTTACGAAAGTTAACTCAAAATAGATCATAGACCTAAACATAAAGTGCAAAACTATAAAATTCCTAGGAGATAATATAGAAGAAAACCTAGATGACTTTTGGTATGATGAAGGCTCTTTAGATAAAACACCGAAGGCTCGATCCATGAAATAAATCCATAAGCTGGACTTCTTTAAAATTAAAAACTTTTGCTGAGCAAAAGACACTGTCAAGGGGATGAGAAGACAAGCCACAGAATTGGAGAAATTATTTACAAAATACATATCTGATATAGGACTGTTGTTCAAAATATAAAAGAACTCTTAAACAAAAAGGAACGATAAGAACAATAAGAAAACAAACAACCCAGTTAGGAAACGGGTGAAAAATCTGAACAGACGCCTCACCAAAGAAGATCTATGGATGGCAAATAAGCATATGAAAAAATGTTCCACATCTTATGTCATTAGGAAACTGTAAATAAAAGCAATAATGAGATACCACTACATGCCTATTAGAGTGGCAAAATTCCAAAATACTTACAATACCAAACGCTGGTGAGGATGTGGAGCAACAGGAAATCTCATTCATTGCTGGCAGGCAAACTGGTATAGCCACTTGGGAAGACAGTATTTGGCGGTTTCTTACAAAACATATTCTTATAATATGATCCAGCAATCACGCTCCTCAGTATTTACCCAAGTGAGTTGAAACTTATGTTCACGCAGAACACATGGAGGAAACTTAGCTGCATATTGCTAAAGGAAAGAAGCCAAGCTGAAAATTCTATACAGTACGCTGTATGATTCGTACTGTATGACATTCTGAAAAAGGCAAAACTATGGAGACGGTTAAAAATGTCAGTGGTTGCCAAGGGTTAGTGGGGAGATAAGGATGAATAGGAGGATCCGGGAGGATATTTAAGGCAGTGAAACTGTCATGTAAGAGACTATAATGGTGGATATGTCATTATATATTTGTCAAAACTCAAAGAATGTACAACACCTATAAGTGACCCCCAGTGTAAACTCTGGACTTTGGTTGATAATTATGTGTCAATGTCAGTTCATCTTTTGTAACAAATGCACCACTCTGGTGGGGGATGTTGATGATGGGGGAGGCTGTGCATATGTGGGGCAGGGGGTATATGAGAAATCTCTGTACCTTCCACTCAATGTTGCTGTGAACCTTAAACTTAAAAAAAAAAAAGGCTATTAAGAAAATAAGAACACCTGTATCTGAGTGGTAGGAAAATGACCATGTTCATTTTTGTGACAGCTAACATATCTTGAGTGCTACTGTGTGCCAGGCATTGGGCTAAGTGCTTTACATGTATTACCTCATTGAATTCTCACATTAAATCTTGTGTTTTTCCAACTTTGCAAAATTTCTACAATAAATGTATTATTTCTGTACCCAGAAAATTTTATTTGTAAACATATATGTACATAATAGATCCTATTAAGGTGAAGGCCTTCAGATTGGTGAAGATTCTAGGAACTACTTACTGTGAAATTTTGTTCAAAGGATTGAGGATATTTTACTTGGAAATGGGGGCTTAGAGTGAGTGTTGATGGCTATCTTCACATATTTGAAAGACAGTCAGTTGGAAAAGGAATTGGACACTGTCTTCATCGCTTCAAAAAGTGAACTAGAGTGAAAATCCTAGGAAAGTAATTTTGGGCTTAACATAAGGATGCTCTTCCAAACAATTCTATCCAAAAAAGTAATTCATCTAATCAGTGAATATATATGGATTTGTGCATCTAGAAGTTTGGAAGAGTAGGAGTCCGAGGTCATTTTCAACTCTGAAATTCTGTCTTTATTTATATTTAATGAGAAGAGCCAAGGTCTACCTTTTCTGTTTTGTTTTGTTTTTCAAAGAGGATGCAATTCTGTGTCAGCCTTGGAAAAAACAATGCGGTGCCTGGGTGAGCAAAGAATAATTGTGAAACTTACAAGTTGCTTCGATGCAATTTTAACATTGTTATCAGGAAACAAAAGGGCATAAAAAGCACAAGGAATAAGGCCTATTTATGTAGCATTTAGAAAGATGACAGAACGCAAAACTGATTTATATCTTATTCATTCCCTCCCTCAGGTTGGTGCACACATCCCCGCCCCTCCCCCACCCTCACCCCGCCGCCCTTCTTCCTTCAGTTTTTCCCACTTCGTTTATTATAATTTTTTTACATTATTGGCATTCTCTTGCCATGAGACTCAACTCTATCCGTACGGGTGGCACCCATAAGCCACGGCTCTGAGCTGCTTTATTTTGTAAAGCAGAGACCTCTACCGGGGTTAAGTTTGTTGAGCAACAGATCTACCCAAGATTCTGTTTCACGTTCAACCTTTTACTGTACGATACCGAAGGATGCCACCCACTCCTGTGTCACAGGCTGTCACACAATAGGAGTCCTTGAAGCCCTCAGTCCCCAGGTCTGGTGGCTGGGAAACCTGGCAAAGCCACGGCCCGCGCAGGGCACCTTCCCCCGCGAGGGCGGGGCGGGGCCGGGGAGCCAGCCATCGCGTGCCTGCGCCCACCCGGCGCAGCGCCCCAGGACCCTCCCTCGAGGGGCTTCTCGACGTTTCCTCAGCCGGAGTAGGGGGGCTCCATCAGCTCAGTATTCCCCACCTACAGTTTGCTTCTGTATCAGTTTCTTCCCGGCTGTCGCTGCCCAGCCACCCTTAGCTTCGGCATCAGCCCCCTGCCCACTCCGACCCCCAAGGAGGCCACCACCCCGGCCGTGACCCCGAGGAGCCCCTCCCCCCGGGACTCCTACGGACCGTCTCCTGCACTCGGTCCCCAGAGGGTCTTCACCCCCTCCTGGGCCCCGGGGCGGAGGGCAGGGGGAGTGCCCGGGAAGGGGAGTGCGTGGGGGACCCGGAAGGGCGCGGGGTCAGGCGGGAGGGGAGGAGAGGAGGCCAGACAGGGGCTCTCGGTTTCCCGGGGTCTGATTGGAGGTTGGCGCGATGAGTCGGAGCTGGGGGCGCGCCCATCTCCGCTGGCTCATGCCAGAGCCGCCGGCTCGGCCCCTCCCCGGAGCCGCTTTGTCCCGGGTGACGGCCGCTGAGGTTGCGGCGAGGAGCTGGCGGGAGGCAGAGACCCGCGGACCCACGGAGCCGGAGCCGGAGCCCGGGAGGCGGGGCGCGCCGCGCACGGCCCCACGCCCAGGCCCGCGGGCACCGCGCCCGTCCCCGCGCGCTCTAGGCCCGGCCGCCAGGTGAGCAGCCGCGCCACGCCAGCAGTCGCCGGCTCCGCCGACCGGCCGACCGCCCAGCCGTCGCCTCCGCCTCCACCGACGCATCGCAGGTCGACCAGCAGGTCGGTTATGTAACGGCGCCGGCTCGCTCGCCTCTGCACCTCGTCCTGTCCTGTCCTGTCCTGCCGGGGCTGCGCGCGGCGCCCGGGCCGGGCCGGGGGACCGCGGCGGGGGGCGGCCGAGAGCGGGCGGGGTAAGGGGCTGGGCCGGGGGCGGTGGCCGTGGCGGCGGGTGTTCTCCAGATCCAGTTCTCAGCTCCCGCGGTGGCCGTGGGGACCGAGGTCCCTTGACCCCCTCTAGAGGGCGCGGGTCTCAAGGAGCCCCTTCCCCAGTCCTAGTGGCCCACGGTTCGTCTTTCTAGTAGCAGCAGCAGGTGCATAAGTGGAGGAGCGGGAATGACGCCTGTGGTCCCCGGGAAAGGGGGGACCCTGAGATTTGGAGAGGGGATTAGGGGAGGTGGTCTGAACGCAGAGAGCAAACGGGAAATCGGAGCGTCTTTTCCCAGTGCTTTAAGGAAAGTGCTGGGGCGGGGAAGGTGCTTTGAGACGCAGCGGGCTGGGAATTGTCCTGCCTGGGATTAGCGGGCTTGGGTCATCTAAAAATAACTTCAAGTTTGAAAAGTGAAATAGAAGGGAGCGCAATGTGCCGAGTTCCTCTTGCCTGTGGGATGCTTCTCTCTAGAAGTCACTAGAGGGAACAGGCAAATCCCAGCCGCCTGATCCCTCGGCTGCCTCCTGGTTTCACTGGTTTCCAGGGTGTCTCCGTTTGACTTTAGTTAATGATTTATTCTCCTAGGCACTGCTGTCTTTCTCTTATCCCAAAATGAATTATAGCAGAGTGCATGCTTTGAATCTTTCCTATTTAGTACATTAGGATAGAAGTGTTCAGTGGACATCTAATGAGTCTGCTGCCTACGCTTTCTTTTTTTTTTGAAGTATCATTTCAGTAAAAACAAGTTTCTGAGCTCCCTTTAACATATATATCCCACAACTGGAGATGAAAGATGCTAGAGAATTCCAGTCCACCCTTCTCTCTTCCCTAAGCCAGAAGCCCACTTGTCATACGGAGGGGAGGCTTTAGGAAAAGTAGGACATTTTAAATAACGCAGCTCAACTTTCACACATATCACATCAACACAAAACACAGGCAAATGTATCACAGGCACAGGGCAACACTTGCTAACTGCCCCCTTCCATTCCAGGAACACAGTGAAGTAAAAAATAGAACTACCATACGACCGAGCAATCCCACTACTGGGCATATACCCTGAGAAAACCATAATTCAAAAAGAGTCATGTACCAAAAATGTTCATTGCAGCTCTATTTACGATAGCCAGGACATGGAAGCAACCTAAGTGTCCGTCAACAGATGAATGGATAAAGAAGATGTGGCACATATTTACAATGGAATATTACTCAGCCATAAAAAGAGATGAAATTGAGTTATTTGTAGTGAGGTGGACGGACCTAGA
>NC_041231.1:79280382-79302854 GCF_002837175.3 Physeter macrocephalus | reverse complement strand
GATAGCTAGTGGGAAGCAGCCGCATAGCACAGGGAGATCAGCTCGGTGCTTTGTGACCACCTAGAGGGGTGGGATAGGGAGGGTGGGAGGGAGGGAGACGCAAGAGGGAAGAGATATGGGAACATATGTATATGTATAACTGATAAGCAGAAACTAACACACCATTGTAAAGCAATTATACTCCAAAAAAGATGTTAAAAAAAAAAAAAAGAAAAGCCTCGAAGCTAGAAAGGATCAAGAAGCAGATAAGCATCGACTGTGGAACAAGGCAGGGGAGTGAACATTTGGCTGCTTTTCCGTCTCCCATTGATTTTCTTTAGCCTTAGAGCTATTATCTTAAGTACAATCAGTCACTGTGTTGAGTTAGTCTAAAATGTGAGTTGCTCTTTGCTTTCAAATCCACTGCAAATCGAATCAGCATTTACTGAGCACCTACTACTTGAGTCCAGTCCATAGAATTTTATGAGGGAATGTGTCCTCAACTAAAGCTACAAGATTCCAATAGCGTTCCAAATGCCTTGTTTGCAGCTCCTGCAGAACCCACCGAAATGAGGGAGGATGTGGCTCTCTCTCTCCAGTAATGAATAGTTAACAGGCATAAGTGGGAACGTGAGAGCTTTGTCATTTGCAAGTACGCATCACGCTCTTTTAAAAACTACTTGCATAATCGTTTACTGTTAGTTATGTATGTTATAGAAATTAGCTTTATTGAGATCAACTTTGTCGCTGAGGTCTCATTTTCCCATTCCTTTTATTTTCTGTACCATCCACTCAGTTTACTCAGCAGTTAATTTGTTAAGTACCTACTGTGTGCTATGTAGTCCCTGTGCCAGAGGCTACAAGAGTGAGGCCCATGTTGTTCAGGAATCAATCTAGCAGAAAAGGATAAGAAAATTAAGTGATAATGATCAGCATGGTGAGTGTTTAGTGGAGATAGGAACAAGCTCAGTGGGAGCCCAGGGAAGGAAGGGTGCAGGGAATCTGGAAGGGCTTGCAGAGAAGTTCGTGTTCAGACTGGATCTCTATAAAGAAGGAGCTAGGTGTTCCACGTTGAAGGAAAGGTCACGTTCAAAGAACTTGTAGGTGTTCTGCAGTGAGGAGGTGGCAGGAGAGTTTGGGAGGAGGTGTTTCAGTGAGCCTGGGCTATGAATATACCTTGCAGAGGAGGAGAAGCCATGCAGCCTGTATGGGAGAAATGATTTGATCTAATTCATCTTGCAAAAGTGACTTTGGAGGCGGTGAGTAGGTGGGGTTGCAAAGAGGAACGAGCTCAGATTTTAGACCACTAAAGCGGTCCAGACCAAAAAAAAAAATCGGTGAAATTAATTGTGCCTGAACCAGGTAGAATGGGGAAAGAGAAGAGAGATCTACAGAAAACCATTTCAGAGGGAGAATCAGTGGCTCTAGGTCACAAAGTGGCTGGTAGTGTGGAAGGAGAAGCTTAAGATGTTTAGATGGATGGTCAGGCTTTGTACTGAGATAGGAAGTCAAGGAGAACGATTAGGTTTAAGAAAGATGGGGACTTTTGACTGAAACTTTTCCTCTAAGATCAGGAACAAGACAAGGATGCCCACTCTTACCACTTTTCTTTAGTATAGTACTGGAAGTCCTAGGCAGAGCATTTAGGCAAGAAAAACAAAGGCATTCAAATCAGAAAGGAAGAAGTAAAACTGTCTCTATTTGCAAATGACATGATATTATACATAGAAAACCCTAAAGACTCTACTAAAAGACCGTTAG
The DNA here is from genome assembly GCF_002837175.3 of Physeter macrocephalus. Lineage (NCBI taxonomy): Eukaryota > Metazoa > Chordata > Mammalia > Artiodactyla > Physeteridae > Physeter > Physeter macrocephalus. The sequence goes on along the minus strand of NC_041231.1, from coordinate 79,301,114 downwards.
GACCAATAAACAAATTCAGTAAAATTGCAGGATATAAAATCAATGCACAGACATCAGTTGCATTTCTATACACTAAAATAGCGAACTATCAGAAAGAGAAATTAAGAAAGCAATCCCATTTGTAACTGCATCCTAAAGAATAAAATACCTAGGAATAAATTTGATCAAGGGGGTGAAAGACTTGTTCCCCGAAAACTATGACAGTCATGAAAGAAACTGAAGAAGACATAGATAAGTGTGGGTGAGAATGTGGAGAAAAGGGAATCCTCCTGCACTGTTGGTGGGAATGTAAACTGGTGCAGCCACTATGGAAAACGGTATGGAGGTTCCTCAAAAAATTAAAAATAGAACTACCACATGATCCAGCAATCCCACTTGGGTATTCATCCAAAGAAAATGAAAATACTCACTTGAAAAGAGATCTGCACCTCCATGTTCATTACAGCATTTTTTATATGAGCCACGATATGGAAACAGCTTAAATGGCCATTGATGGATGAGTGGATAAGGAAAATCTGGTATATATGTATATACAATGGAATATTATTCAGCCATAAAAAGGAGACCCTGCCATTTGCAACAACACGGGTGGACCTTGATGGCATTGTGCTAAGTGAATAAGTCAGAGAAAGATAAGTACTGTGTGATCTCACTTATATGTGGAGTCTAAAAAAACCAAACTCAAATACAGAGAATAGATTGTTGTTGCCAGAGGCGAGGGGTGGAGGGTGGGCAAAATGGGTGAAGGTGGTCAAAAGGTACAAACTTCCAGTTATAAGATATATATGTTCTGGGGGTATAATGTACAGCATGGTGACTATAGTTAACAATACTGTATTGTATATTTGAAAGTTGCTAAGAGAGTATATCTTAAAAGTTCTCATTATAAGGAAAAAAATTTGTAACTATGTAAGATGGTAGATGTCAACTAAACTTATTATGATGATCATTTCACAATATATACATACACTTAAAACTAATACAGTGTTTTATGTTCATTATATCTCAGTAAAACGGTGGGGGGTGGAAGGAAGTACAGTTGATCCTTGAACAACACTGGTTTGAACTGTGATTAGAGATCACAATGTATGGAATCAAAAGACCTGGGGTTTGAGTCCTGATTCTCTCCAAACTGTTTCAGCTTCCTGCCCTTGGGTGAGTCATTTACCAATTCCTTTGTTTTCGTGGCAGAGATAGCAAGACTCAGATTTTCCTCTTGGAAGGGGATATGTGTAGCGCCCTTAACCACCGAGCTGTACAAGGGTCAACTATAAAATGAGAAAGAGTTGTTTTGAGAAAGGTGGGGAATTTTGACTTTGAACATCCAAATAAAAATACTCTGTAGGCACTTTTATTTTCAAAGGTAATTTCTTCATTCCTGGTGCTAACTTCCATTCATCTGACTCACCTTCATTCCTGAGACTGTCTAGTGCTGCCTTTGGAGAAGGAGATGATTTGATAACAGGAAGTTGTTGCTGCCTTCTTCCCCCACAGTGAAAGTATCAACTGTCAATTATCTGAACTAGTAGTAGTAATAATGGTAATAATTCAGACGATAACAACAATATGTAACATTTATTCAGTGCTTACTTTATGCCAAGCATAAAGAAGGTGGAGTTCTACACAGATTATCATGTTTGATCCTCATGATAACCTTATGAGGCGGGTACTATTGTTATTCTCATATGATGGATAAGGAACCCAAGGCAAAGAGAGGGTACCTTATCTAGGTCACACAGTTAGTAAGAAGGGCACCCAGGGTTCAAGCTCAGGCAGTCTGGCCAGCACTCTGAATAGCCAGTGTGAATTAATAACCTTGAAATCATTCCTATTTAGCCTAGAATGTGTATTTTTACCCTGTGTTTGAATGTATGTAGCTGATGCCATAAAAGAGAATGGGAGTGAGTGAGAAGTTCTGGCTCTCATCCGGGCCCTGCACTTGATTTGTTGGGTGACCTATGCAAAGTCCCATCCCCTCTGAGGCTTTAGTTATTTTAAATCTGCATTTTCATGGGGGAAGAGGTTGACTAGATGATCCCTAAAGAGTCTGGGCATTCTGAAGTCCTGCCATCCTGTCTCAAATTTTACTACTCGAGCCATAGATTTGGGTTAAAATCATGCCTGCCTGGTCCCTTTCAGAATAGGAATGCAGCCTGTTCCTATTCTAAGAGGATGAACTCAAGTGGTGGCCTATCCTTAACAGCTTGATGGTAACTGGTCCCTAGTGCCAGAGCTGATGGGGGTGCCTAAGGCTGGGGGAGCCCAGTTCAGGCAGGGGAAACCCAGTCGAGTACCGCAGTGGAGGAATCTCCATAGTCACTCTCCAGTTTCTGTATTTTAGATGTGTCACTCAAATTCTCTGAGAATTAGTTTCCTTATCTTTGAATAACGGGGGTGATGAATACATGTGTTGTAAGGTTGTTTGTGGTAAGGATCAAAACAGATTGCATAGAGCAGGCACTGCAACACGAGTCTGCCACATTGAAGATGTTCAGTGAGTGGTGGGGGGGGGGGGCTCACCCCTCGCCACCCAGGATAACAGACATGCAGGAAAGGGAGGTAGAGTATTTCCAAAGGTAAACTCCTCCTACTTCACAGTTATGCTAAGGACCACCCTTTAGTGATCATCATTTCTCTCTCTCTCTCTTAGAAAGTAGTATATATTGGGAATATGAAAACACACAGCCCATTAAATACCTTTCCAAATATGCATCTCAAGTATTCATAGATAAATTACCCTCTTAGATATGAAAAAGTGTCAACATTCCACAACACAAAGTTTTACACTCTTCTTTTGTCAGATAAATAGGCCAAGATTGCTGTAAAGAAATAGTATTGCTTAGGGTTGGTGGTCCTGGATTCCCCGATTATGGCACCAAATGTAAAGGAGACCGAGTGACTTCCTACTCTGTGTGTGTCTGCACATGCTGTGCTTCTAACTTGGAGAACTTTCTGCCTTTGCCTATAAAGTGTTCACTGTCCTGTATCTTTTCTTTTATATTACCAACTGCCAGGTGTCATGTTGTAGGTAAAAGTAATTAATTGAGTTGAGGATTTTTTCAACAGGTGGAAGCAGACTTAAACTCAGTTGAAGCTGCTTTGAAGTCCCTTAAAACATATGTGTGATTGTGAATGGCACTTTCTAGAAGTTAAAGACAAATTTCCAAAAATAGCTCAAACTTCCTGCAGTTCAGAATGCCCACAGAAAATGTTTTCTATAGTCAGGATGGGAAGGGACTTATTTTCATATCTGTTTTCCCCATATCCACTCACTTTGAAACAGGGATGAAACATGGGGTTCCTGAGCTTTGGAATGTACGCATAAGAAGATGCTGGAATGGTAGCTGTTGGACAAAAGAATTGTGTAGTTTGAGAGCTGTATCCTAGTCTTTATTACCGTTGCCTTAGTTCTTTGTGGAAATCACTGCTTTATTGTCTCATGCAATTGAGATATGCCTGCTACAAAGTATTATAAGTTCTGTAAGGGCTTGAGCTGTGCCTTAATACTCCTCTTACAGTGTTGGGAATAAAGTATAAAAAGTGTGGACTTGGTGTGAAACAGCCTGGCTTCACAGCCTGGCTTCACAGCCTGGCGCTGTAGCTTCCCAGCTATGTAACCTTGAGCTTCCCATTGACCTAACAGTCATAGGAGCTGGCATTTGCTGAATGCTGCCCCTGTTCCAAACACGATGCTGAGCAGGCTGCATACGATATCTCATTTAATCCTTACAACAACTCCCCCACATGGGTATTATCATCACTATTTACAGAGGAGCACGCCTCGAGGATGGGGGGTCTGAGCCACTCAGAGCCCAGACTCTTGAGTTGCAATTTAATTATCGGTACGTTTAGGAAAATAATCCTTGATCTCCCCGCCTTACAGAGTCGTGAGGGTGAAATGCTATGGGTCTTTGAAGATGCACTGAAAGACGGAATGTGTTAAGGAAGATTGTCATAGTAGGGACCTCCCAAGAGATCAGATACAGTTGGGTCTGGTATAGCACCAGGTCTGTGAGGGGAAGGAAGCCCACAATATATAAAATGCTTTTATAGAGTGCATTTTTTCTTATTTTTTAATTATATTTATTTCTGAATTGAAGTATAGTTGATTTACAATGTGGTGTTAGTTTCAGATGTACTAAAGTGATTCACTTATGCATATATATGTGTCTATCCCTATATTTTCTTTATCAGATTATTTTCCCATATAGATTATTACAAAATATTGAGTATAGTTCCCTGTGCTATGCAGTAGGTCCTTCTTGTTTATCTATTTTATATATAGTAGTGGTATATGTTACTCCCACACTTCTTATTTATCCCTCACCCCTCTCCCCTTTGGAAACCGTAAGTTTGTTTTCTATGTCTGTAAGTCTATTTCTGTTTTGTACATAAGTTCATTTGTATCTTTTTTTTTAGATTCCACATATAAGTGATATCGTATGATATTTGTCTTAGAATGCATTAAGAAAACTGTATTTCCGGGAGTCCCTGGTGGCGCAGTGGTTGAGAGTCCGCCTGCCGATGCAGGGGACACGGGTTCGTGCCCCGGTCCGGGAAGATCCCACGTGCCGCGGAGCGGCTGGACCCGTGAGCCATGGCCACTGAGCCTGCGCGTCCGGAGCCTCTGCTCCGCAACGGGAGAGGCCACAACAGTGAGAGGCCCGCGTACTGCAGAAAAAAAAAAAAAAAGGAAAACTGTATTTCCTTGCCCTGTTCTTTGGTAGTTTGTGTTATGATGCCTGTTTCTTTCAAGGGTAACTTGCGTGTTGTCAGTGCCAAGATTCAACCAGGCTGTTCCAGGAGGAAGCTGACCAGGCCGTGGAACTGGGTCCTGCTGGTGAAGGGGGTGTAGAGAGCATGGTTTACAGAGAAGAGATAGCTTGCCAGAGGGGTATTTCAGTATAAACAAGGAAGGCAGAAAGTCAAAGACAAGGTCAAGGGAGGCAAAGGCATGATGTGGAGGGCAGGAAATCATCACCAGGTTTTACATCAAGCGTGAGTGACAGGTGGGACATAGCATCTGCTCAAGAAGGCTAGAGGTATTTCCTAGTGTCTGCTGCTGTCTGTCCACTCAGCAGGAAAACCTGGGACCCTCTGCCCTGATTTTTAAAAATATTTTCTTTTTCTTAGACATATGTGCTTTCTATAAAATTTTTGGAAGACATAGAATAGTATAACAAGAGAAAATTAAAATCACACATATTACTATGAGCACATGATAATTACTACTCATATTTTGGGGTATTTCCTTTCAGTCTTTTTGATATGCATATTTTTGTGAAATCAGGATCATACTGAGCATAGAGTTTTGCATCCTGTGCATTTCATCAAACATTTTAAATAACTTTTCATGTCAACAGTCTTTATGAGCATCATTTTCAGTAGCCACACAGAATTCCCACGGATGATATTGCCAAGTTCATTTACCTTCTCCCCTGTAACATTTAGGTGGTTACCAATTATCCAGAATATCAAAAATAATACTTTGATGAACATCTTTGATTGTCATTTTCTCTATATTTTGGATCATTTGCTCAGGCTAGATGGTTAGAAGTGGAATTATTGGCTCAAATAGATGGACCTTCTTAAGGCTTTCTCTGTATTTTGACGTTGCTTTTTTTTTTTTTTTTTTTTTTGGGTACGCGGGCCTCTCACTGTTGTGGCCTCTCCCGTTGCGGAGCACAGGCTCCGGACGCGCAGGCTCAGTGGCCATGGCTCACGGGCCCAGCCACTCCGCGGCATGTGGGATCTTCCCGGACCGGGGCACGAACCCGTGTCCCCTGCATCAGCAGGCGGATTCTCAACCACTGCGCCACCAGGGAAGCCCTGACGTTGCTTTTAAATGTTTTTACAGGAGGTTGTACTAATTAACGGTCCCACAAGCAATGTATGAGAATTTAGTTCTCACCTCTGCCCTGCTTGTAAGCACTCTTTATGTAAGGTGTGGCTGGTATTCATGCTTTTCAAAGATGACCCCCACTGCTTACCCAGCACTTCAAGGAAGTTGGGCTTTCTTTGTGGCAGTTGAGGATGCGTGGGTCAGCATCTGGTAGATTTCACATGGTTGAGTGTTTGTAGGAGAGTTGACTTGGGTGGATTAGCTTCTTTCCTGGTGGTTCTGTTATCAGAGACCTGGCATATGAATGTGTGTAACTCGAGCTCGTAAAGCTGACTTAAACTAAATAGAATGAAACAACCTCTGCTTAAGTGAAAAATAGTTCAGCGTGCCTTTCAAATCCTGAAAAGTTAACAGCAAATATGCATGCTTATTTGCATTAGTTCTATTGTTGCTTTCCTTGGTTTTGACTGGTTCCCCTTCCACCGATGGCAGAGCCTCGGGGGCAAGCTCCAGAAAGGTATGTTTCTTTTTTCACCTTCCATGAAATGAGATACGATGCAGAGTAAATCATTTTGAAGAAATAACTAGAATAATCAATTGGAATCTTCTTAAGAGTCACTTAAATGGTTATTATTCTAGGATTTTAATTTAATGACCAATCAAATTCGTCTTTCCCCAGAAAGCCTCTGCATTCATTCTTAGGCTACCATCAACTATGTCGATTATATTGACCAATTTATTGAGGTCAACAGCCAATGTGAATTATTTTCCCCCATAAAATTATCTGAAATACAGGCTAAATTAATATAATTTATTTTTATTTTGACTTCTGTAGCCAATTAAAGATAAAAGCCAAGTGATGAGGTCTGGCCAAGTGTTTTGTATAAACAAAGTACAATTTATACTTCTCTTTTGAGGTTTAATCCTTTGTACAGAAATAAATTATTTATTTGGTTACAGGTATCATCATATGAATTTTGAAATGGAGGATGGTAAATGCAGATAAATTAATGGTAGTTCAAACAAAATTTTATTTGTTTAAAAGCAAAGTCTCAGCCTTGACAAGGCAAGTGAAAGCAAAGTACTAATTCATGAATATGTTAATTTTTTCCTGCTGTGGGCATTAATGATATTCATTTGATCTTTTCTGATGTACAAACAACCATTTATAAAAAGGTTAAATTTTGGTCAGGGAGGATATTCAGTAACTGACATATCATAAATGTGTTTATTCGGTATCCTTTATTTTCTTATCTTTCTGTCTCTTGGTGATTTCTGTTCCACACACAGCAGTTGTTTAGTATTAAACTTCAGAATTTGACAAGGTGACATTTAGGTGAAGCTCTAAATTGAAATATTTGCTTGGTCAGATTTTCAAGGTGTACCTTCTGACCTTGTGTCCAAGTGCCACAGCTCACGTGGGGATTCTTTTTTTCAATTGAAGTATAGATGATTTACAATGCTGTGTTAGTTTCAGGTGTACAGCAAAGTGATTCAATTATACTACACATATATATGTATTCTTTTTCAAATTCTTTTTCATTATAGGTTATTACAAGATATTGAATATAGTTCCCTGTGCTATGCAGTAGGTCCTTGTTGTTTACCTATTTTATATATAATAGTGTGTATCCGTGGAGATTCTTGGCTTACAAGCTGGACCTTGGTTTGGTTCTGCCTCTTGAGATATCACGGATGGGGAGAGGGGATCTCCTTCTCGTTCTGTTTCCCAATCACACCGAGAGGTCCGGTATCATTCTGGAAGGTCCGGAAGGTTTTTGCAACCCCCAAAGATGTGCAGACTGATTTGGAAAGGTTGTGCCGGGTGGAGGTGAGATAAATGTTAAACCCAAACAGCCCCTAGATCCAAATTACTTTGATTCCAGCCCACAACCACTTTTTGAGGCTTGCCATGAAGCTGGAAACTGAGGACATTAAGACATTTAGGATGGCTCTAGGTGGGCTGAGTTACGTGGTAGCAAAGTCATTAATAGCTTACAGGGGGGACAGGCCACAGTGGCCCTGTGGGAGAACCCAGCTGCATGGTTTTGCCTTTGAGGTTCTGCTCCTTCAAGCTCATTTTTATTAACCTAAACAGCTCCCTGGAGGCCACAGGGACAAGCCCTGGAGGAAATGACCCTGTATTATTCATGAAATGGCCTTCACACTCTCCACCTGTGGGAATCTCCACATGGAGTGGTTCCTTGTGAGTCTTCTAGTTTTATTCTTTAAAAATTGCTTTAAAAAATCTCATATTTAATGATACTTATCACAAGGACTTTGTCTGGAGTGAGAAGGACCAAACATATACCATGTTTTCAGTACTTCTTCTCACTTTAATTTAACCTCTTCCTCCCAGATCAACCATTACGAGGTCCTCACGACCATACCTGGCTATTGTCTTACAATTCAAGCCAACGTGCGATACTCTGTGAAGGTTATTTTATCCGAACGAAATCAGAAGTACCTTAGTGGAAATCCAGTCCTAGGGCTTTTTGTGGCAGTATAAATTTCGAGGGCATATCTTTATAGGAAAGAAAATCCAAGAATGACAAAGGTTAGAGATGTTTCCCTAACTGGTGTTTGGGGCTGTTTTCAGTGTATCTGGAGGCCTGACGTGGTGGATTTCCCAAATGATCATGACAGCAGCCTCCCTTCTTTGCCCCCCATCCACCAGGAGCTCTCTCTGCATTACTCCATCTCCAGAGGAGTGACTCCAGATCGTGGCAGAATCCTCGCTCTGACTCAGTTTGGGAACTTTCCCTTTAGAATCTGTCCCTGAATTCTTCTCAGACACCCTCATTTCATTGACCCGAAGGCTTTGAAAATCTAAAATAATACTTCTTCCTTCCAAAAGAATGGAAAACAGATAAAGATAGAGATATTCTTCCTCCTGCAAAAAAAGAGGAGCGATGTTCAGACAGGAGAACATAAGCACTTAGCTAAAGGATAATATTTTTAATATGAAAAAAAAAAAAAGAACCTAGTAGTTATTTGAGGTCATCCAGATAGATGTAAGAACATCTAGTAGAAATGGTTCATTATCCGGTTTGGTGAGAGATCATCTCTGAGATAATGGTTTTCTTTGCCAGATGATTTTTATTCAGTTTTAATTATTCCTTTTTTGATCAGGCCAGCCCTTTTAGTGATTTTCCAAACTATCAGTGAAATGATGTCTCTTGTTGCTTTTGGGCTTCTACTCTTGAGATATTTGTATGCAGCCTTTATGGTATCCTAGCCATTGCTGAAACAAACCATTATACTCTTTTCTCATCCTAGGATTGACAGTGGTTTATTTTTAAGACAATATGCTAATAGCATGAAGAACGTATTCTTCTTACATTGTAGAGTTTCTGTCAGTCCTGTTGTCAATCATGTCAATGTAAAGGCTGCCAAATATACACATTTCTTTTCCTAATTGCAAATTGACTTTTTTATGGCTACTTATTAGAGAACCCCAGGAGACCAATAGTAATAATTAAGCCATGACTGCTAGAGACCAGATATTATTTCTTCAGCTTCCTTTTCAAATAAATAATGAATCATCAGGTTGTTTATAAATAAATCAAACGTCCCTGTAATAAATACCAAACTAAAAAGCAGTTGCATACAATTTACAGATATAGGATGCTGTAGAAATTCTAGACATAATAATCATCAGAATGAGGACATTTTTACTAGTGAGAACTGATTTACAGCACATGGCACCTGTATAAAATTATAAGTGGACCATCTCCTATCTCTGCTTCTTGAAGTTCTAGTCTTTTTTCTGCCAGGGAGGAAGACATTTTCCTCTACCTTTCTGGTTTCTTCTGGCAGGTCTAAGAATTAGATGGACAGGAGACAGACTAACAGGAGAAAATGAAACAAAAGTTTAATAACATGTGTACCTGTGAGAGACCCAGGAAAGCTGAATAACTCGCCAAAATGGCCGAAACCCTCACCTTCAGCTAAAGACAAAAGAGGATGTTGGGGGTGATGGTTTGGGACCTCAAGAGGGAGGATGGCAATTCACATGAAGATGGAAAAGCAAACGTTTGCTGGGTCATGCGGACTCAGTGGGACACAGAATGGACTCTGATCTTTAAGAGTTTCCACCCCTACACTTAGCCTGTTTTCTTTGCAGATATTTCTGGTGACAGTCTATTCCTGTAATAGGCCCTCTATCTAAATTTTTCAGGCAGTTAGGGAGAAGGTCAAAGTTTCTTCCTGAGTCTTTTGGGCCTTGATTGTTTCCAGCTGGAAATAATCTCCATGCCAAAGAGTCATGGAGTGGCACGTTTTGTTGCTCTGCGCTTCAGATTCTATCTTTTCCAGGTTTCCTCAATCCCTGAACCCTCCCCAGAGCCATCAGTCTTTTTTTTTTTTTTGTATCTGTATTTATGGCACATACATAGTCTAACCTTTATAGCTCATTCACTCATGTATTTATTCATTCATTCATTCATTTGTTCACCCCTACTATGTACCAGGTGTGGTGCTAGCCTCTGGGGTATAGAAACCAGTAGAACATAGTCCCTGTCTTTAGTGAAGCTTAGAGTCTAAGCTTTCAGCTTTCTTCTTGTTTACCTACCTCTCCCCTGGATGATAAGTGCCCTGAGGGTGAAGACCATCTTGTGATGCCCCCTGTACTCATCACAAGGGCTTGCATATGGCGGGCACCCAGTCCGTGGTAAGATGAACTGATCACTGGATCCATTCTAAAGAATTCAGAAGCACAAGATTGACGGTTGAACACTTTCAAATGTTTTTAAAACCTTTCTTCTCCTCCCCCAATTGTTTAACTGTAAAAATAAGTAATTCCACAAGAATTGGGGTTGGCCAAAAAGTTTGTTCGGGTTTTTCGTAAGCAGTAAAAAACCCGAATGAACTTTCTGGCCAACCTAGTAAGTTTGACGCCTTTCACTTTGTCCAAGGGCCCCTTGTTCACAGAATCTGCTCTAGTGCCACATCCGTATTACATATCAAAGCACAAGTGCGATTGGTAGCCTTGTCTGAACTCCTCCCCACTTCCCCCCGCCACGCCCCCGCAGTCCTAGGAAAGGTTTCCACCTCCGACTCGAATTCTTTCGAAGTGCTTCCGTTTTGGTATGCTAGTGCATCCTTCCGTCTTTTTGTGGAGCTTGGACGTCAAGTAACTGAGCAGGAATGACTGTGGCTGTTGATTGAGCACCTGTGAAGCACCAGGCATTGGGCCAAGCACCTTCCACATGTTACCATACAGTCTTCTCAACATCCCAGTGAGGTAGGTTCCATTTTTATCCCGGTTTATCTAGGCAAGGAGACTGAGGCTCAGGGAAGTTGAGTAACTTGTCTAAGGTCTTACAGGCAAGAAGTGACGGAGCCAGGACTCACCAACGGTCTCTTTGCCTCTCTTGGCCACCACTGCTCGTCAGAGTGGGATTCGTAGGGGCATTCATGGGGGAGGGGCATAGGACTTCTGAATGGTAACATTTAAATTTTGTGGGTTTTTTCCAGTGGTAATCTGAAATAATATTAGCACATTCTGGATCATCCGGATGACCAGCTTATAATGAATACTACTGCCTGAATTTGTGCTTTTTATTTACAATCCAGTTGGTGCCAACACTACGTCAGTTGCTGTGGGCTTATGGAAATGAACTGGTGGACTTAACGATGTAACTTGCCTTCAGCGAAGGCCACGTGATGGTCCAGTAATGTTTCATTTTGCTGTGAATGAAGAAACGGGGGAGGAGGGTCCTACTGCAAAGTGGGTGGTGGGGAGCATTCTGAACTCTGAACACCTGCCTTACAGTTTTTGATACCAGAATCATAATGAGGATGGAGGATTACATTTAGCAAAACATCATCCTCTGAATAGTTAGTCAGTGTTGTTAGTTTGAATTGGTTTGGTTTTCAAATTTCATTTGTATTTTCTTAGAGCATTTAGTTGCAGTTTGATGGTTTTAGAGGAGTTGAAACTGTAAGACTCAGCTTTATGTCTGTACATATTTAAGTATCATTATAGAGAAAACCATTTAAGTCAAAATTGGGAGGGAAGTCAGGGTGATTTTTTTTCCTAAAAACAGTGGTCGTACATTTTTCAAATCCAAGCAAACTAAATGCCTCTGCACTGCATGATGAAGACTTTCCCCACCAAAATATGCTCCTCCACTCACTGGGGGTCTAGCCTGCCCGAGTCTTTCTTTTGGGATAAGGCATTGACATTTCCTTTCAGCCTGAAAATAGAGTCTGGGAAGGTTAAGGTCTGACCTTGGGAGAAACTCTCCATTGCTGTGGTTCTCCTGGGACTGGCCCTGTCAATCAAGGTGCCTTTGGACACTTTGTCATTCTTGGTCCTGACTCTGATGACTGACAGTTGTGTATGCACATCACCCATGGTTTGTAAGCATTTTCTCATCACCACCATAAAGATTTGTGAATTGGGCTAGGGAGTGATACCAGACCCACATAGGTAAAGATAATGACAATGTAATGGGATTTAAAAGGCTTCTGGTTTGAAAGATCTCTGAGTCTGTCCAAAATGACTACATCAGTTACTGTTTTGGGTGAAGAAAAGGAAAGCCCTGTTAAATGCAGACACTCAGAGAGAAGGTAGTATGTGACAGTATATTCATCCTGAGTGCTTTAGTATTGTTTCTGACGAATTCCTAGTAAGATTTTGGAGCACTGGAACAGAGGACAGTGAGTTTTGATGCAAAGAGAGGAGAGGATAATTTTATAGCATGTGGGCATGCAGTGCAGCTTATGGACTAAGGTCTAGGAAGCCTGGAGATCAAGGCTGCATATGAGCAGTGCCAACTTTGAGTAGCCTTGGGTGGCCTTTAAAAGAGGGAGTGTTTTTTCTGTGTACAAGTCACCATCCTCCTCTTATTTAAAACTTTAATAAAGTTTCCCTATTTTAATAAAATGTGTAGAAAATTGTGTAACACATCAAAGTGCCCAATTAGTGTTTTTTTTTGAATTTTATTTTATTTATTTTTTATACAGCAGGTTCTTATTAGTTATCTATTTTATACATATTAGTGTATATATGTCAATCCCAATCTAACCCTATCATTATTGGCGTTCTCTGACATCCCTAATGGTGCAGAGAGAACACTGCTTTGTGCAGATTGGAATCAGAGGAGCTGAGCTTGTGTCCTGGGTTGGCTGTCATTTCCCCGTGAGAGACAAGACCTTCCCTGAGCCCCTTTGACCTCAGCTTCCTAGTTTAAATCATTAAGGGGTTGGACAGAATGGTCCCCAAGGTTCCTGCCAGCTCTTTCATCCTTTGTCTATTCTAGTCTTTGCTACAGATGATGATAGCATCCATCATAGCATCCATAGCATCCTTAGAGCCTCATTAATGTGTTTCATTAATGAGAATGACCACTGGTTATTATTATTATTTTTTAATGTTCATCTTTAAATGCAGATCTATTCTTAGGCAGGGTCTATGGAAATTCTTTCTTTTGGCATCTCTAATGATAGAGGTATTCAGTAGCTTTGGGACATCATTAGGAAGAGCTTGAACCAAAAGCTCATCAAACATTTCCATATGTCTAGGTTTTTATGGTAGGAGCTGTGGCCATTCCTTTCTCCAAGGTTATTTTTAACTGTTATTTTAACTACTTTCTGCAAGGGTCCTTCCATCTTCAGGATGGCCAGACAGGTGGATCCTGAATCCCAGCCAAGTCTTCACCTGACTGTGGGGAGAAAAGGAGAGCATTGGTTTTGTAGGAATCATTAACTTTACCTTATTTTTATATTTTGTCATAGCTCTGGGTGTGTTATCTGGCAAATCTCTTTTCAATAGATAATATTGTATTCATAAGCTCTTATTATTTGCAAGGTGTCCTTTTAAGACTTTTACCCATAGCATACCCTTTGATGGTCACGGTACCTTCATTCACAGTTGACAGATGGGAAAACAGAGGCACAAAGTGGTTAAATGACTTTGCCAAGGTCACACAGCTGATAAATGGCACAGCTGGGATTCGAAGCCAGGCAGCAATGCTCTAGTGGTTTTAATACTATTTGGTACTAGCTTTTGTGTGTATTACACACAAATGTCATGGACTCAATCGTATCATTTTTCTGAGTTGAGCCTTAAAGCGCTCACCAATAATTCTACCCTAAAGAGGATCAACTAATGCTCAGAGTTTTTGCCCCTGCTTTCCCATTTTTGACTTTTTTTATGTCTCGTAAATAGACTATTAAGAGCCCATAGAGTCCTCGTATCATTAAGTTCCAGGGTTGGGGAGGGGAAGGGGAGGAGTCTATGAGCATAGAGATGCTTCTGAGCACTTCCTGCAGCCAACGCCTTCTTTTGCCTTCTTGCTTTCTTGCCTTTGGTGGCACACAAAGGCCGGCAGTGACCACTTAATCAATAAATAATTACTGAGTGCGTAATTTGGGCACAGTAAGGAGCATGAACCAGAGAACCTTCTACCCTCAGGAGTCTTACAGTCTGTGGGGGCTGGCACCACGCTTTGTGCTCCACCGTTGTGTCCACCATGCCTGAGCACCTCGCGTGTGACAAGCCCTCAAGAAGTGTTATTGGAATTTGGGGGTTGATGAGGTGACTGTTGATAGTATTCTGATTATGTTATTACTAATATTCACTGGGTTGTTTTCTACTTATCAAAACAATGTTTCATTAGCTTTATGGATCATTTGTTTTACTTTATGCATGCCAGCGTACAAAAAAATACTGTTTGGTTGGTTTTCTTCCCATTATTTTGCCCTGGTGAGATGGAGGGAATAATAGATCACGTTTCAGGGGAATCTTCATTTTGGTCCTGATTATGCTATTCTAACTATGAGACCTTGGGCAAGTTGTTGAACCTCTCTGAGCCTCGGTTTTCTACTCTGCAAAATGGGAATGAGAATAACTGCTCTGTGATCTCATAAGGTTGTGTGGAGGGTCAAACGGCATAATAGCTTTGGTGACAATAGATGAAAAGCATTATTCTTCTCCGCTTCACCCACCAGCGCTTTCCCATTATGTACTCTCTGTTCACTTAGCCAATCTTCATGTTGCTTCTTTTTCAAACTTGGGAAAGGAGTTCATGAGAACATCTGTTAGACCAAACACTGAAAAGAGAGAAGAGAAAGAAGACTCTTTTTGGTGACTCATGACATCCCCGTTTGACTCTGAAAGCCATGACAGCAGACACTGTGGTTGTTCATTTTGCTTTGTTTTGTTCAGCACATGGTAGACCCTCTATATTTCTTTGCTGAATGAATAAGCATAACTCCTGATGTCCAGTATTAGCTCATGGAATCAAGTAGCTATTCTGCTGTGCGCAGGAGCGGAAGCAACGGTCAGATGCTGGAGGGTCTAGCATTTCAACTACTCTCTTTTCATGTCATTACAGAAGCCAGCCAGAATGGAGGCAGGGAAGTGATTAAGGCAAAATAAATTGGAAGTTTCAATAACTAAAGCATGTCTGAATTACAGTCGTTCTGCCTGTTTGAAGAAATGTCATCTGGTGGATGACAGCAGGGAAGTGAGGGGAGGACCAGCTAATCAGCGACCTGCTCTCATCTCCTTTCAGAAAAAAGCACTCACACCCCACCTGACCCCACCACAGTGGACTCAACCATTCACTGCCTGCCTCAAGTTAAAAATAAGCCACTCATCTTTATTGTTAAGAAATTAATCAGCCTGGGCAGAACATGGCTTTTCAAGGACAGAAGCATGCTCAAATGAGTATTTTTGGAAACGGGCACAGAGACGCATCTATGGTGTCCACGCTTACCCTTGACTTCTGCCATACAAGCTGTGGGAGGTAACACGCAGTGGTTACAGGGTTTCTCCCCTACTTAACGAGTAGAGTCCTGAGAAAGCATCCTCGGTCCCGTGCAGAACGCCCTCTCCTCTGGCCTGGTTTCCGGGTGACGAGGTATGAACAGGTGGCTCCTGAGTCCCCTCTAAGATGTGTGCCAGGCGCTAGGGATGAAATGTGGACCCGAACCGCGTTCCCTCCATGGTCCGATGGGGCCACTCGCTGTTGGAAGATGGACTGAAGCAGAGGTAAAAGAAATATTTAGAATGAACCTGCTTGGAACCTGCTTGGAAGTTAATGATGCTCCGTGTGGGGGGCCAGGGGCTAAGGTCAAGAGTAGCACTGTGTCCCCAGGCAGCTTTTGAGGTCACTCATCTCCGAATGAGATGGATACTTGGCAGGACTTTCTGAGGATTTTCTGAAAATTGCTGTAACATCAACCTCAGTAAAGTAAAAGGTTTTCAGATACTTACCTGGACTAAGGGGAAACATTTCCAAAGCTTCTGGGAGATTCTTAGGTGGAAAAACCGTAATGTCATTTGAATCTAGTATTTGTCAGAAGTGGAACAATGTCTCAAAAAACCTCAACACAACCTTGGAAGTCCCGAACAGTGCCTCAAAGGATTTCCTGATTTACAAAGAAATGAATTAAAACGATAAGACAGATATGGTCACCTAGAGAAATATAAGCCTTGCCTTTCTCCTAAGGATGAGGCTAGGCTTTGCATGTCCCTTCTTAAAAGAAGATCTACACCCTCTGCTGCATGTGTTCTTCCCCAGCGACTCACTCTTAATCCTGTTCAACTTCTCTTTGCTCCTCCTTTTTGTAACTGCTCTTTTGAAGGTCACGGAACCCCCAGTCTGGAAACCAAAGTGGTTGCTTCGTCTTTAGCTTCCCCAGACTTTTACATGGCATGGATGCCAGCGACCACTCTTCCTTGCCTGAAACCCCCCTGGCCCCTTGCCTCTGTGAGGAGGTTTTTCTCCTGATTCTTCTCCTTATCTATCCCCACCCCTTTCTCCCTTTTCAAGCCTGCCATCACTTACCATATGAGTCAACTCAGCTCGGGTAACCAAGTACCAGAGCCCGTGGCTTAAACAACAAAAGTTTATTTCTCAAGGTGCTGGAGCCTGTGAAGTCCAAGGTCAAGGTTCCAGTGGTTTCATCCTGGTGAGGACTCTCCTCCTGCCTGTAGACAACTGTCTTCTTGCTGTGTTGTTGCATGACCTGTTTGTACCTGTGTGGGGAGAGAGAGGGAGACAGACAGACAGACAGAGATATTGAGATCTTTTCCTTTTCTCCTAAGACCAACAATCCTATAGGACTAGGGGCCACCCTTATAACCTCAGTTACCCTTAATTACTCCCTAAAGCAGCGGTCCCCAACCTTTTTGGTACCAGGGACCGGTTTTGCGGAAGACAGTTTTTCCACGGATGGGGCTGGGGAGAATGGTTCAGGCAGTAATGGGAGCGGCAGATCAATCTTCATTGGCTCGCCACCACTCACCTCCTGCTGTGAGGCCCGGTTCCTAACAGGCCGCGGACCAGTACCGGTCCGCGGCCCGGGGGTTGAGGACCCCTGCCCTAAAGGCTCCATGTCCAAGTACAAAGTAGGGCTTGAGGCTTCAATATATGAATTGGTGGAGCAGGGGGTGAGACGCAGGTCAGTCCATAGCACTCACTTCTTGCAGAACCCTGTTGGTGGCTACTTAGGTGGTCTTCTGGCTGTATAACCCTCTCACTCTTAGCTGAGCTGCTTGGAAATTTTGTTAAAGTGCATATCTGTTGATCACACTCTGCTGCTTCCACAGCCTTCCTCACCCCTGGCTTTTCCTCCTCACCGGCAGCAGATTGACATCCTGGAAAGGTGCGTGACAATATGGCCTCTTCCCCACCCCATGTGTCACTCTCGGCTCCTGTAGTTTTCCAAATACTATTCCCCGAGCTCTCCTTCCTCCATGCCTTTGCTCAAGATTTACCCTCAGCCTGGAATGCACCCCCCCTGCTCCCCACTGCCCCTCCTCTAGACGCAGGCTTCTTCCTCACCATCTATCCTGCAGTACTGCCTGCTCCGGAATCCCTGCCTGACTCCTCGCTCCAGCTGGAGCCCTTTCTCCTTTGAGTCCCCAGCACTGCCTGCTCACCTTTTCTGCCACCCACTTCCCTCTCCCTCCATCCGGGACCTGTGTGTCCCTGTGTCATCATACTCCTGGGTGTCCCTCCTCTGCCACCTGCTCAGAAGCGGGTCATTCTGTCCAACTCAGAATCAGTCATCTAAGCGGCATCACGGTAGTTTGCACAGAGCAGATTCTCAATACGTAACTTGAAAGGAGAAATCTACAAACTTCTATGTAATGCTCAAAAATTAAAATATTATCTCTGTCTTGTAAATTCATCCTCAGTCTTTTCATGGTGAGTTATGTCAGGAG
The DNA here is from genome assembly GCF_002837175.3 of Physeter macrocephalus. Classification (NCBI taxonomy): domain Eukaryota; kingdom Metazoa; phylum Chordata; class Mammalia; order Artiodactyla; family Physeteridae; genus Physeter; species Physeter macrocephalus. The sequence goes on along the minus strand of NC_041231.1, from coordinate 79,283,088 downwards.
TGCCCTTAACGGATGAAATTACAGAAGAAAATGGTTTAATCCTCATAGAGCTTTTAAATAAATTATTCACACCTGAAATGGTAACCAGCAGTCTTTCATTATCCACTATAAAAATATTTCAGTGATTGATCTGACAATGATCAGGTTAAAAAAAAATTCCAAATTAGTTTTGGATAACAGCATGTGGTCTCCTCTGTAAAGGTACTTCTGAGGCCATAGATTGGCTGGGCTTCCACTGTGCCCCGCTGCCATCGCCGGGCTTTATGTTCTGTTGTTCTTAACGTTCGGCTCCTGGTTGGTGATGTGGCAGAGTTCAGCCCATTAGAATCCTGAGGTTTGATTGATGATTTATAAATTACCGTTTATTATTAAAAAGAATAAAGAGAAGGAAGAAAATAGCCCAGGCAGCCATACAATTCAGTTCCCTAGACATTTATTGAGTGCCTGCTGTATGCTGGGTATTGAGACAGAGGTGTGTGTGTGTGGGGGGGGGTATGTGTAATATAATTTCTGTTACTCTCACAGACATAGAAACCAAACTTATGGTTACCAAAGGGGAAAGGAGGGGAGATAAATTAGGAGTTTGGGATTAACAGATACACACTACTTTATATAAAATAGATAAACAACAAGGACCTACTGTATAACACAAGAAACTATATTCAATATCTTATAGTAACCTATAATAAAAAACGATCTGAAAAAGAATATGTATATATAACTGAATCATGTTGCTCTATACCTGAAACTAACACAATGTTGTAAATCAACTATGCTTCAATTTTAAAAAATCTAAAAGAAATCCTTGCTATTGAGAAGCTATAGAGGAGGGTCATAATCGATCATCATGGACAGTCAGTGTACCATAAGACATTGTATAGAGCAAATGAAAAGAGAGGAAAGCATGAGTATGCTTTAAGAGTTTGCAAATTAACAGAACACAAATATATATGTACATTCTAAAGATGATTTATAGAAACAGATAAGTGTTCGTGCAAATAACTAATCAAACTGTCCTCAAACATGACTCCTAAGAATTCAGGGCTGTGGAGCCTGCGAAACTACATTATCGTTTAAGCAAAAAAACATGACCATTCAGAAAATAGGAGACTTGAAGGTTCGGCTCGGCTCTCTTAGGCAGCCCTAAGGCTAGTCCTATGGAGGCTTTCCCTCTCTATGGGTTTCCACAAGTCACGGTAAGTAGCTCTATTCCGGGGGGTAAATCCTCCGGTCTTATTCCTTCAGAAGAAGCCCAGGGCTCCTGAGCTCTCTTCTCAGATTGATTGGTTTACCTCATTTGGAACAACGCTGTGTTTTCCTTCTTCTTTCAAGGAGACTTATGTGTCATGGAGTAGGCTAGGACCAAGGCTGATTTTTGATTTCCTCTTTCCTTCAGGAAGTTCTAGTGAGTCTCCGCTAGGTATCAGGTACTATGCTGGGCTCCAGAGATACAGTGTGAACAAGATAGATACAGCCCAGCATTTGCAGAGTTAATTGGGAAGAAGGCAATTGAACAACTACAGTATAGCAAGATAAGGACTATGATGGAGAAATACAGCTTGATGGGGAATTTATCTTAGAGTTAAAATTTTTCAATAACCTATTTGTTGCCTGGCTTAGCACTAGAAAGTGATGTGGGGAAGGGTCGCAGAGAGATATGACAAGGATTAAACTGACACAGGAGCTACAAAGGGACTATCGCTGGACTTGCTTGGTCTTGGTTGGGCACCTAAAATATAGCTAGCTATATGTTACAGAACTCTGCTTTTAAAGGAAGTCCTGATATATCCATCTTTAGCATTTATATGTGTGCTTTTATGTAAGGGGGCAATCTGCCACCTTTTAAATCTAGGTTTCTATTGAGTCGTTTGGAAGTTGGAAGGTATTTTCTCAGAGAAACTTCATAAATTTTGACCAGGTCCCCAGACTAACCCAAAAGGTTATTATATGCATGATGTACTTGAGATAAAGTACTGGGTTTCTGCTTTGAGAGATCTTAGAAACTGTTTATGTTACTGTGGGAAAATGTTCAGTATTCCAAGTTGGAAAATAAGCAAGAAAGCTTTCTCTCTGTAGCCTTGATGGGGAGAACAAGATTTTCTTTTCCCTCTCTGCCTCCTTCCTGAACAATGAAGAATTCCCCCCAGGTCCAAGTCCCTGGGATGTAGGATGGGGGCTCCAGTGGAGGTCGGGGCTAGGAAGGGGTCAGAGGGGTGTGTGCAAGGTTGTCGATGGTTGCTGAAGATTCACAGTACATTTTAAGTGCTTTACGTGTATCATTTCATCGAATCCTTACAACACACCCATGAGATGCTGCCTTTGCTCTGAAATGCTGGTGTGGGCCAGGGCTCAGACCTTGGACCTCTTCTCTCACTAACCCCCCTCATCCAGTCCCACGATTTCAAGTATCACTTATGATGTAGCCCTCCTCCCTGAACTGTGGACTCAGCACCAACTGCTTATCGCTTAGATGAATAGTAGGAAACTTTAACTTAACCTGTCGTAAACTGCACTTTTAAAAAAAAATTTTATTTTATTATTTTTGGCTGTGTTGGGTCTTCGTTGCTGCGCGTGGGCTTTCTCTAGTGGCGGTGAGCGGGGGCCACTCCCCGTTGCGGTGCGCGGGCTTCTCATTGCGGTGGCTTCTCTTGTTGCGGAGCACGGGCTCTGGGTGTGCGGGCTTCAGTAGTTGTGGCGCGCGGGCTT
>NC_041231.1:79275961-79280330 GCF_002837175.3 Physeter macrocephalus | reverse complement strand
AGGTCTCGAACCCGTGTCCCCCGCATTGGCAGGCGGACTCCCAACCACTGCACCACCAGGGAAGCCCTAAACTGCACTTTTGATTTTCTCTCTTCAAACCTGCCCTTCCCATGGCATTCTCTATCTTTGTTAATGGCAACTTCCCGCTTCTAGGTACTCAGACCCAAACCTCAGCATTATCCTTGAATCCTCCCCTACTCCATGTCCAGTCCTTCAACAAGATGCTGCTAGTACATTAAAAATATCCAGGGCTTCCCTAGTGGCGCAGTGGTTGAGAGTCCGCCTGCCGATGTGGGGGAAGCGGGTTCGTGCCCCGGTCCGGGAAGATCCCATGTGCCGCGGAGCGGCTGGGCCCGTGAGCCATGGCCGCTGAGCCTGCGCGTCCAGAGCCTGTGCTCCGCAAAGGGAGAAAATCCAGAATCCTATTGCTTTTCACTGTTACACCTGCCACCTCTCTGGTCTCCATCACTATGACCTCCTGCCTGAATTGCTGCCGATAGTTTCCTAAGTGGTCCCCTCCTTCTCTCCTTGCACTTTTGGTCTATTCCCCAAATAGCAGCCAGAGAAAAGTCAGTTTATGGAACTCCTCTATTCAAAATCCTCCAACGGCTTACCGTCTCAGAGTAAAAAGTGGAGTCTTCTCCATACCCTGTAAGGCGCTCTATGTCCTGGCCTCCTGCTTTCCCTCGGAGCTCATTTCTTCCCACCCTCCCTTCCCATCATACTTGAGCCGCTGTCGGGCTTTTTTTCCTGCCAGTCTCTTTACCTGGTAAGTCCTTCCCCCGATAGCTATTGACTCACCCCCTCCTTTTTTTTTTTTTATCATAGACATATTTCTGAGATTCCTATCTGAAATATACGGAATAACAAATGCCCTGTCCTGCAGTCCCACTACACAGATTTTAATAGACTGGCAGATACTCTGCAGGATGACTGTGCCGACAGGTGCACAGGGATGGACAACTCCAACAGGCAGGGCACAAAGACTGAGCTGTGTGTGTTGCACCAGACTTCACCGTCCTCACCTCAAAGCCAAGGGCAGACCACGTTGATGTGGTCAATTAGACTTGCTTTCTTTTCCCCTCATATTATGCACTTCCCAGGTCCGTTTTTCATATCCATACATCTATTACAGTTTTTAATGCTTCATATTTGGTATTTGAAGTAATTTTACATTCTAAGTGAAAAGGCCATTGAGATTCTGTTTGGAAGAAGGAAAAAAAAATTAAGAAGTGTAGAAAATAGAGAAGATGAAAAAGGAAGTGAACTGGTGGAGAGTAGGAAAAAAGAGAATTGTCTAGATTTATGTAACAAATATTTTTGAGCATCTGCTATGTGACACACACTGTCATCTGAAAGGTAGAACGAGATAGCTATATAAAGAGACAAACAGCAACAGTCTCTCAAAAAGACAAGCTAACCTAAAATACTGTTTTTCATCTTTCACACTGCCCCATTCCTGGTACTGAATCAAGGTTTAGGAATCCAGTCGTAAACACTGGTCTTTGACATCTTAAGAAGAAGCTTCTATTTTGTTGGCTGTTTTTTCCAGTTAAACATATGGAGTGGTGCTGGGACTGGTTAGACAAGCAGGAAGGGGAAGGGGCCCTAGTATTCTCCTCTGACGTAGAGAGCTCCCAGTGTCACGTTGGATGGACATCGGGCAGGCCTCTCACACTGTTCCGGTTGTGCTTTTCAGGAGCCTGCCGCCTGCAGTAGTGAAGCTGCCATCTTGATTATCATGGTGTCCGCCATGGTGGTTCAGTTCATTAAAGTTCCAAGCGTTTCCATCTGCTCTTTTGGTCAAGTAGAGGAATGATATACATGCATCTTCCTCGCACTTCATTTCAAGCACTGTCTTTGGAGTAAGGCAGTATTGAGACCAGGAAAGGTTGTCACCAGTTCTTAAAAGGTCAGTTAGTGATTAAGCTCACTTGGCTGCTACTACTTGACTCCTCCACTGGCTCGGTTTCTCTCCCTCAGCCTTCTGGAGGTCTTCCCCAGAAATCTTCCTACCAACCCGGTTCTATCCTCGTGGGCCTGGCCCCTGATCAGTTGTTGGAAGACGGAGAGATGAGGTGAGTTGGCCCTTCCATGCAACTGATCCCAATTGCAGCCAGCCAGGAAGGACTTTAATAAAGGTTTCAGCTTGTTTTTTTGAAGCTAGAATCTGGGTCAGCTCTTTCTGGTAAACAACACATGGCACCAGAAGTGAGGAACTAATTATGGTTCATCCGGAATTGTGACTTGCTGGCAATGTGGAGCAAAACTGCTCAGCCTGGGTCAGCTTCTCAGTCGGGGGCCTTGGTTGAGCAGGCTGCGGGCAGGCAGCCCCATCTAGAGAGGAGGAGGTGTGCTCCAGTTTCCAAGGCACACGTCCAATCCGCATTTGCTCCTTTAGGGACCTCACAGATAACTGTGATTGTCAGCTTGAAGGAGGGAGAGAGGGAGAGAGAGGGATGCAGGGAGAAAGGAAGGAAGGGAGGGAGAGAAAGAAAACATCTTCAACCAGAGCATATAAAAAGAAGGGAAGGATTTCAAAAGTGACTTGAAGCCATCAGGGCAGTGACTTACTTTCAGATCAAGAGTGAACTGGTGAATTGCACCAGCAATGAAAAGGGAGGGTGAGAACCCTCATCCTTCTGGATTTAACACAGCAGGAGACCAGTGAAAGTCTGAGACTCAGGAAGTTACTCAGTTGAGAAAGTGGTGATGAAGGATGAACAGGGCTCTGCAACATCTATTAGGAGAGAGAGAGAGGGACAGAGAGACGGGGAGAGAGAGAGAGAGAGAGAGAGAGAGAGAGAATGAGAGAGAATAGCAGTGGCTCTGGGTAGAGGTAGTGATGTCACATTGCTTTCGTCTTGCCAGTGCCATGGGCCAGGAGCCGTGCTGGGTGCAGGCTATTACAGGCAGAAGCAAGGATGCTCACCATATGGGAGGAAATGTAAAAACATCGGTAAATGGGTTCGCTTTACCAAATGTTGTCAATAACAGCACATGTGTAGACCAGAAGCAGAAAGGAGACGCTAGGTGGCCCTCCCTGGGTGGAGGGTGCTTTACTGGTGGTGGTGGGGTCAGTGGGGGGAGGGGCCTTCCTGGGAAGGACGCCGGAGCCTCTGGTTAAGCACTGGATGGCATTTTTATTCAAGTTGGAAAATGGCACTCAAAGGAAAGAGAATGGCAAGTAAAACTTAAGTCTCAAGCAGGGAACATGGGTTAGGAAGCCAAGTTCATGGGCTGAGAAACTGAAGGAAAGTTCTTAGTCTTGGTCCCGAAGTTATGTCAAACCCCGCGCCTACCACAAAATATGCCTTTCTTGGAATGTAAACAGTGATCTGAGACTAGACGAAGAGATAAAGGTGGGATGACCGTGAGATTAACAAGTGACAGCCAGCGTCAGCGTCAGCAAATGCTGCTAACACCTCCTGAGCTGCAGGACTCTGGACCAATCGGGGCCCATGATAATCTCATTTGAGCCTCTCCATCATCCTGATTGGTAGCTTTGGAAACTGAAGCTCTGTGAGTGAAACTAACTTGCCTAAAATCACCAAGGAAAATGGAAAATGGTGGTGGAAGGAGGATTCAGCCCTAGGCTCCAGGCCTCAGCTGCCAGCCCAGTCTTTCCCCCCATAGGGTCACCCAGCACTGGGACTGGACCCATATGGTCACCCAGCACTGGGACTGGATTGCTGGCATTAGAATCTGGGTTTGTCTGTCTTTAGAGTTCCTTCAGTCCATATAACAACCCGATGAAGTCAGTACCAGGATGGCCCCCATGTTGCATACACTGCCCAGAGATGTTCAGTAGCACGTCCAAGGTCACACAGCTAGAAACTGCCGGTGCCAGACCCAACAGACCAACTCCAAAAAAGTCTACACTTGGCTCGCTGCCTCTCTCTGTGTGAAAAGACTGATGACTCCAGGAAAGAAGGGACGAGATCCTATGTCACGTGAAAGAACTAAGATGGCCAATACTAATAATAGTTATATTTATTGAGCACTGCCTCTGTGTCCCATTGTCCTAAATGCCCTATTGTGTTAGCTGTTAAATCCTCAAAACAGTACTCTAAGGCGTAGACACTCCTGTTATCCCTGCTTCAGAGGTGATGACCCTGAACACAGAGAGATGAAGTAACTTTGCCCAAAGACAGCAAGTATACTGGGGAGCTGAGAGTCGATGGCAGGACTCCTGAAATCCATTCAATTCAAGAAATGCCAGAGGCTTCCCTGGTGGCGCAGTGGTTGAGAGTCCGCCTGCCGATGCAGGGGACACGGGTTCGTGCCCCGGTCCGGGAAGATCCCACATGCCGCGGAGCGGCTGGGCCCGTGAGCCATGGCCGCTGAGCCTGCGCGTCCGGAGCCTGTG
>NC_041231.1:79263078-79275896 GCF_002837175.3 Physeter macrocephalus | reverse complement strand
CGCAAAAAAAAAAAAAAAAAAAAAGAAATGCCAGAGGTTACCTTCTAAGGGTAAGATCATATTTAGCAGCGACAGGGGTTATCCAGATGGAGGACACAGAGCCCCTGCCCTCAACAGGAAGTGGAGGATAAGAATAAGAAAAGTCCAAGGAGAGTATTGATGAAACATTAATCAGTTGCTCTAAGAAAGAAGTGGAAAATTTTATTCGAGCTGAATTTGAGGATTGTAACCCGGGAAGAGCATCACAGAAAGCTCTGAGAACTGTTCCGCCCATTAGAAGCCAAGGAACAGTTCCATAAGTTTTTGAGACAGAGGGCTGTACATCAGATGATGTATTATTGACAGTTTACATCATCCAGGTCTAAGCGTCATGGTGGTGGGTCATGTGACCCCTTATAAGATCAAGAAGGAATGTTATCTTTTAAGGAGTTGTCTTGCTGATGTGAGGAGAATGTTGCTCTTTATGGTTGAGCACGTATTCCTGCCAATGGGGAGGTTTGGTCGATGCCAAGTGCAGATACACAATGCACAGTGGGGGGAGAGGGGAGACCAAAGGGCAGAGAAGAATTTTTTATGTTTCAGTGTTTCTTGTATTGCCGTGAAATATGAATTCTATTTCACAAGAGGCACAGCAAAGTAAGTGTTGTGAGAGGTCAGACACAGGATGATTGGGGTTAGTGAGGGGTGATCTCTTGTGCAGGTGGGGCTCAGAGTGGGGTGTGAAGGTGGTGGCCCCATGTGTGGCTTTCAGGATGAGCAAGATGTCGATAGGAGGGGCTGGGGACCAACACAAAGGCTTAGAAGCGAGGAAAGCTTGAGTCAGTGGGTCAGGACCACACAGCTGTCCATACGTTTGATATAGATAAAGCCCTCAGAACAAAGGAAGCCCTTCATAATTGCTGTTGCTGTTGTTGTTATTATTATTGTCCTTACTGACAGATGTGGAGGCTGATGCTGAGACTTAGGACTCTTTTTTCATACCGACAAGAGAGTAAGATACATCTGGACAGGAAGACCATCATCTTCCTGGGGGTGTCCAGGTTTGCTGGGTGGAAGAACTCTTTTTATTGAACTTACTAGATCTTAGGGAGTTATGGAAGACTTTTAATGCGGAAGGAACCTGAACATTTAGCTGTATTTGAGAAAAAAAGTCGCATAGGCTATGCTGGGTCCTGAGATAGGGATATTTATCTTTCTCTTCCTAGTTCCTTTATATTTGCATTAAAAAGACCTTACTAGAGGATGGACTTGAGGATATGGGGAGGGGGAAGGGTAAGCTGTGACAAAGTGAGAGAGTGGCGTGGACATATATACACTACCAAACATAAAATAGATAGCTAGTGGGAAGCAGCCACATAGCACAGGGAGATCAGCTCGGTGCCTTGTGACCACCTAGGGGGGTGGGATAGGGAGGGTGGGAGGGAGATGCAAGAGGGAGGGGATATAAGGATATATGTATATGTATAGCTGATTCACTTTGTTATACAGCCGAAACTAACACACCATTGTAAAGCAATTATACTCCAATAAAGATGTTAAAAAAAAGCAAAAAAAAAAAAAATGGACCTTACAGTCGAGCTGATCATTATCTGCTAATCTTATTAGAGAGAATGTCACCAGCCTTCTTGGCCTCCTAATGAGTTCTGAGCAGCCCTCCGCAACCCACCTGTCCTCTGGCAGCTTTCCAGTCTGGCTTTCCTTTCTTAATAGAATATCTGAATAACCCAGACCCTTCTTGGCTGGATTTCCCTCAAAGGTGCAGCCTCTCTTACTCTCTGCCCCTTCGCCCCAGCCCCCTAAGTCCCCTCTGACAGCAGAAGGGGAAAGATGACATCTTACTTTGGCTACCATAGCAACCCTCACCTGCCTTGCTGCTCCCTTTAGAAGTGTCATCCTCCGGTGAAGTTATTTTGTATATAATTACTTGGCTTCTCTGGAGACTTGGGGCTTTCTTTTAAGCTTCTGCTTACAGCCATGAGAGGGTGGACTTCTGCCTACTTCCTGGGCTCAGAAATACCCCTTCCACAGTGGTGCAGGCATCGGTCCTGAAACAGAGTTGCTCATTCCCCTTTCTGTCTTTTTGTTCTTAAGAAAAAGAAAAAGATAAAAGCAGTCAGAAATGGTGAATCTGTGACATTATGCATTCTTAGATTGAGTTCCACTGAAATTAACCTATCACATTTCTAGACTACCACCCAGTTATGAAGACCGTGCTTGATTTCTTCACTTGGTCCCAGAGAGCCTCTGTCCATCCCTCTTCATTCTGCACCCCAGGGGCTGTTGACCCATATATTCCACATCCCAGCTCCCTTGCCCTCTGGTTCCCAGTTGGGTTTGGCCAATGCAAGGTGCCAGCAGATCAGAGAAAGAGAGCAAGGTGGGGATATTAACTCCCCTGGCACCCTCTCTGTGGTGGCACTGAGGATGGGCTGTATGCCTCAACCTGAGTGGGGGCCTTTTCCACTCAGCCCTCTGTGTCCCCGTTCTGGAAACCTCTCCCCTCTTCTCAACTCTTCTGCTCTAGGGATGGCGCTAGCCCAGGCTTTTGCATTGTCTTTTGTGGTTTCCCTAGAGCCTGCGCACACCTTTGTCAACAGTTGCATTATTAAACTCTTTTCAAATTCTCCGACTTGAGCATGCCATCTGTTTCCTGCTGGGACCTCGACTAATACAATGACTGAAGCTCTTCTCTTTTGGGTGAGGGCTCCAATAGTTCTTGTTTTGTTTTGTTGAATAAAGCTCTGGTTTATTGTAGGTTATTCTTTGTAGAAATAGATTTTCCGATCTTTAAGAACAAGCTTCGCACCTTCATACCCTTCATAAAAGGTGATGTTTCCTCTCTCTGACTTTCTGCCCTCGCGGGAAGCCTGTTTGGAACCCATTTCCTGGATGTTGTCAGTTAGGGCTGTGGAAATAGACTACAAAGGCCCTTACTACCTGTCCCATCTGACCCTGCGTAGAGGTGAGGGTCTTCCTTCCCTTTTTATTTTGTCAGTTGGAAGAATATACAGGATTTGCAAATCTTCCAGGGAGACCATGGGTATTAAAACCCTACAGGTGTAAAGATGTTATGATGGGTGAGATTATAGTCCTGGATTCTGCTGTAGAATCCAGTACAAAAGGAGATGGTGGCAACAGCTTGCTTTTTTTTTTTTTTTAAACTTCATAAAAATGTATAAGAAGCTGCTTCCTTGGGGAATTGAATTAATTGAATTATTGTTCTGTGGGAGCTTCCAGTGGAACAGTGGTCCCAGAAGGTGTCCTGAAGGGAGCTATGAGCGAGGAATGTGGATAATTTCTTTTGAAAAACCACAAGTTGAACACTGCATCCTCTTGGTTCTTTCAAGGCTGATCCCAAATGGTATCAAGAATAGCAGGAGGTTCACACAGCTCGGCGGGTGTGAAAATTCTGTGGCTGTATTAAATAGGCTCCATTATATTTCAAAAAGAGCTCTAATGGGTTTCTCTGGAGCACAGCCTAAGAATATCATGTCTCTCCTTTGTGTCCCAGGATGGCTGGGATAGTTTGATGTTGCTAATATTACACTTCAGTCTCCCTATAAGTTGGACAAAATGAGGAAAAGGCCTGGCTTATCCTGAAGAGGGTCTAGCTAGGCGACAAAAGGACCTCATCCATAAGGCCAAACCAAAACTGGAAGCTGATATGATTTAATTGTAAAATGATTATCATTATTCACATAAATTTTTTCCTAATCAGCTTATTTTGTCCCGGGTATCATTGAAGAATCATTTAATTTTAGAGCTAAAGGGGTTTTAAACACTGTAAAACGTATAAGTTGAGGTTTCTATTCTTTAAAAAAAATTGCATTGGATTTATTTACCCTTATATTCAATTTAAAAATAGCTATAGGCATTTCTTTCTACTACTTATTAATGCAACATTGCATTCTTAGTTTTGATCATTAATATTCAAGCCGACATGGTCACCTTTAACTTCTTCCAAACTAACACATCTCCCCAATCCATTTACTTGTTTTTCAATGAAAACTGAATTTAAAGTCAGAAGGAATTATTCCTTAATCACTTCCATTTATCCTATTTCCTTATTTATCCTCCTCAGCTGGCTACAACATGGAATCAAGGCACACTTTTTCCTATTTGTTGCCCTTGTTGCAAAAAGTTTTACATTCTTGTTCTTAATTGAAAAAGCAGATGAGTCGAATCTTTAATATTCTTTTGTCTAAGGAAAAATAAACTCAAACTTAAGTTGCTTTTGGAGTATGTCCTACTCAGTTTTCTTCCTTTGTAGATCATTATTTCCTATGTTTAAAAATTCTTGCTTTCTAGTTTGAATAACCTGGAAGACCAAAAATATAGGCAGGTTTGTTATGAGCATCAGATAAAAGTTTCAACCCTGGAGAAAGCTTTTGTTAAAGGTTATATATAAGTTCCCCTTTCTTGAGCATCTTTAAGCCCAGAGATAAACAGATGTCTCTTTTCTTGTGTATTTTCTTCCAGTCATGGAAAGATAAAAATATCAAGGTGAGAAGGGACCTTAAAAATAAATGTCAGCCAGCCATCTCCCTGGTCCTTGGATTCCCTAGGTGACATCCCACAAGATCGATATCACCTGCTCTGTGGAGCTTATTCATTGGCTGTCACTGGGACAAGTTGCTCACTTAGACACGAGGCAAGACATTTCTGTTTTAACCCGAATTGTTAAAAGAGCCATGGCTCCTTTTATTAAACTGAATTCTTTTTCCCTGGTTGACTTCTGCTTTATTAGTGCCACACGCGAAAAATATTTCCTCTTTCAGAGTTTGATGGTAACTGTGATTTCACTCAAGAAATCTTGCCTATGCTTCCCTATGCTATGTCTACCCATGCTCCTGTTTCTTAGATGACATGACTTTTGATCCCTCAATAAGATGGGATAGTTTCCTTAGCAAAACAATTCCAGTTTTTCTGTCCTAGGTGGTACTCAGAATCAGCCGTGTTAGTTTCTGCATGTTCAGGGGACTCAAGATTATCATCACACCCCTCCTTCCAAGGTGCCATTTGCTTTTTTCATAGATCACACATCACACTATTAATGGGGTGATTTTACTTGACAGTGAAGCTAGTATGAACATCTCCATGGATACTCACAATTTTATTTTTCCTGCCATGGCTCTCTGCTGCTCTCATGGGCTTATTTGTGATTTCCCTCTCCTTCTATATCTAGTTTAAGATTTTTCTAGATCAGAACTCCCATGGGCAAAATGCATGGCTCCCCATTCTCATGAGCTACACCCCATTCCTAGAAAGGTCATATTTTTTAGGATTCTGCAATTCAGAAATCTAAACATCATGCATATTGTTAACACTGTGACAATAATGGTATCCGACAGAATCAGATGTCTCTTTGAGTTCCCTTTCCCTGAATTTGTACCATATAAAAAAAAAATGTTTGTTAGGAGTGAAAAGTGGGAGTTTTGGAAAGATTAATTCCTTGTGTAGAAACCCAGTAATGTCTAGATCATCTAATTTTATTGAGGGGGAGAGAATATATTCACTTACGCCGCAAATATTTATTCAGTTGCTACTTCTTTGATGCTGATCAGGCATCTTTAAGTGTCAAGTGGCTAGTTTTCCTGGTAGGAACCATACTGTCTTCATCTTAGGTCTTTTAATGTTTATTTAATAAGTTCTGTCGGGTTTTCTGAGGATCTTGGATGAAATCATTTTCACATTATAGCAAAGTAATGAAACAGTTGAGAAGCTTCCTCTCTCCAGGCTTCCTCTTCCATTAAAAGGAGTACAATTCAATCATTTATATTTTCATTGCCACCTACTTTGTAATATTTAAATAAACAGTTATTTTAGCTCTTGGTGGTCTTGGGGGAGGGGCAATGTTTTTTGTTTTTTTATTTTTAACGACTCTCTTTTGCCTTATAAATAACTTTCCTTTCTATTGGCTCTCCTACCAGACCCATACCAAATATTCAGGGGCATCCCTACTTGTGTCTCATTTTAGTGACATGGGCTTACATCATGGACATTCACTGAAGTCTGAAACTTGTTTACAGCCTTATTAGTGGTAGATGGCAACCACCTCTGTCGTGCCAGCTTCCTCTGATCTTGACAAGCCTGTACATAGTAATAAGTGGCTTTAATTCATGTATTATTTTGGAGCCTTCAAAAGACATTCACTTGCTTCCTCTTGCTTGATATTCGCAGTAGACATGGCCACAGTCTTTCTCCATTTTGCTAACATGGAAACCACAGCTCAGAAAACATGCAACTTACAGAAGGACCAGAACCCAAGTAGGCCCCTGGGGCTCTTTCCAATACTTCACATAGATGTCTCTTCTCTGCATCTCAAGAAATTTTGAGGTTCTCTCAGGGGAGACTTTATATTTTAAAAGTGGATGGTGGTTTTTCTTTTCCAGATGAATGTAACGATGGAAATATAAACCTTCTAAATGTCAAACAACAGAAGAATAGTTAAATAAATTATGACAGATCTATACACTGGGATTCTATGTGGCTATTAAAATTAATGTTTCAAAGAATATGTAATGATACAGGGAACTGCTCTTGGCTGTATCAGTGTGGGATACTAAACAGCAAGCTCCCAATTTTGTTTCAGAATTATGCATGAAGATAAAAATGCTGGAACTAAATATACCAAAATATTAACGGAGTTTTCTGGATAGCAGGATTATGGTTTTCTTTTCTTTTTTTATACCTTTCTGATTTTTCCAGTTTTTCCTTCAGTGAACTCATGTAATCAAAAAAACATACATGTTATCTTAGTTATACTCCACAAATTTTTAATTTTAGCTAAAGGAATCCTTTGAGTGGTTCTTGTTATCTTTCATTTTAAAAATTACATCTGAAATGAGTGGGTTAATTTTTATTATTAGTGTATACATTTAAAATAAATAACATATTTTTAGAGTATATATTTTAAGCCGATCATTGTAACTCACTTGCTGGTCTGTTTTTTCCTGACAGTGACCCCTTTTTACATAATTCACTAACTCAGTCAAATATTTTGAGGGCTTTCTAGACGTACCAGGCTGAAGATACCTTGGACGAAGGCAGCTCAGTCTCTGCTCTCAAGAAATACCATTCTGGTTGGAGATACAGTAGTCGCAGCGTAGAATGAACTGTGCGAGGGCTAGGCTGGTACTCAGGGACTGCAAAGAAAGGATGCTAAATTCATGGGTCCTGGCGGAGGTCAGGGAACCCTCCTGGAAGAGTTGCCTTTTGAGCTGAAAGCAGCTGTTCTCTTTTGGATGACCAACCTCAGATTTAGAAATAATGACAACATAAGTAAATCTTCTTAAGCTATGTAGGTAGTTTTTGCTGGAATTCTTTTAATCAGCATTTCCCTTTCTGTCTGTTTATTTGGGTTTCCCTTTCTGTCTGTTTATTTGGGTTTACTAAAGGTTAGTGGTTATACCAAAGCATAATAGTCTTGTTCTGAGATGATCCTAATGATGTGCTTTTATAGTGTTTCTGAGTATATATCCTTTTACGAGTGATTAACACTGATTTTGATCACTTTTTTTTCATCCCTATTTCATTCCTCTGCCTCTTCCTACTTAGCTGAGGGAGGCAGATAGGGTTTTTTGTTCCTGTTTTACAAACATAAATGGAGTCATAGAATGATCAATAGATTTCTCCAAATTATGAGGTGAGTCAGCAGTGGAACTGGGACGAGAAACCAGGGTTTCTTTGTTCAGTGCTCTGACTTCTAAAGTATTTCTCCATGTAAGTAGAATAAGTTGTTTGCCAAAAATGCATTCACCTTTGAAATCTTTACTGAAAGTAATGAGCTTAAAATAAAGTCTTACAAGGTAATCGTATTGTTACAGCTTAGAACAGAAGTTAAGGCTATTTGGGTAGATTAAAATGAGTCCTGAGTGAGGCTTAATATTTGGTCTATTTAATTAATTTGTTCAGCAATGGATTTTAATTCTCTTTGAAAAAAAAGAATAATTGAAACAGTCTCAGACCCGTTTAAGAACATTATGGGATCCATTCTGATTAATTTTTAAAATGTTGGGCTTTCCTGGTGGCGCAGTGGTTGAGAGTCCGCCTACCGATGCAGGGGACGCGGGTTCGTTCCCCGGTCCGGGAAGATCCCACATGCCGCGGAGTGGCTGGGCCCGTGAGCCATGGCCGCTGAGCCTGCGCGTCCGGAGCCTGTGCTCCGCAACGGGAGAGGCCACAGCAGTGAGAGGCCCGCGTACCGAAAAAAAAAAAAAAAAAAAAGTTAACTAAGAAGGACAGGATTAAAAATGAAATCAAAATTGACAATATCTATATTTCATGATACTGGGTGATTGTAACTTTATTATCAAAAGGTTTTCCTATAATCCATTGATGAAAATACACTGGACCCTTGAACAACATGGGTTTGAACTGTGCAGGTCCACTTATACACAGAATTTTTTCGCTGAGTACCTTCTGCAGGATCTGAGGTTGGTTGAATCCACAGATGTGGAACCCTATATAAGGAGGGCCGATTCTAAAGTTATACTTGAATTTTCAACTGTGTGGTCTCTTGGTGCCCCTGACCCCCACGTTGTTCAAGGGTCACCTGTAAAAGTGGCTTAATGTTCTTAGTAATTATTTTTACTATTAAAATAATTAGTACTCTAATAATAATGTGATAGTCATTATGCATATTATGCTAAAATATCTGAAGCAACAGTGCAAATGAATATGAAGGGAAATAAATACTTTAAAGTATTTCATTGAAGTTTTTCTTCTAATTAAAAATATTCATAGGGAATTCCTCCAGTGGTTAGGACTCTGCACTTCCACTGCCAAGGGCCTGGGTTCAGTCCCTGGTCAGGAAATTAAGATCTCACAAGCTGTGCAGTGTGGCCAAAAAATAATAATAAAAAAATTTTAAAGAATAAAAAATAAAAATGTTCATGTATTTTGAATCATTATGGAAAAAATAAAGCTTAAACCATGTACCATATTTTTATTTAAAATACGTATTTTATTGATTTAAATACAGAAAATGTTGCATTAATTGGAGTTTTGAGAACTTTAGAATACAGGAATGGTTCTATTATATTTTATATAGAATGACATTTTTATTTTCCACGATTGTAGTGATCTAATTTTTGAGTTATTATTTCAAATTCTTTAATTTTTGGCTCCGGTTCCCAACCAGGCCTAAGATTTTATATGTAATGCATCATTTATATTGCCATCAAATACTGTTTATCAGGATGCCATTTAGGCTTTGTTTCTAGGAAAAATGAAAAAACAACCTCATCACAATACTGCATTCAGAGTTCAAGAGAGATATAAGTAGAAACCCATACTTGTGTGGGGATCTAGAATTTATGTCTTACCTAAACTTGATGAGGGCAGAGTGACACTTTGTGGTACTGCCTTTCTGTCTTCTACCCTGAGGTTCTGCATTGCTGGGATTGGGGGAAACAGAGGATGATCCAGCAGCCACATGGTAATTGCCAGGCAGTCTTATCTGGGTACCCGTGGGCAAGTTATTTCACCTTCTGGGACTTCAATCACTGATCTTTGAACAGAATAGTATGATAGACATGAAAACAGATACAAAGGAAAAATATAGACATTGACTGTTGTTGAAGTATGCAGGAAAGCTGATGAAATCTATTGAATTATGTACCAGTATCAAAAATTGGAAAAAGTCTCCAACTGGCTGCAGTTGGGTAGAGTTTTGAATGTAAGGGGTCATGAAATAATAGAATCATGGAACACAGGTAGATGAGATTAATACTGGCAAGCTTCACATTGAGGACTTTGAGGGTGGGGAATCTGTATACCATGGATCAGCCAAGATAGTACTGATTTTTTAAAATCCAGAGTTCACAAATTAGAGTAACTACCCCAGGCAGAAGAGGGTGTGTGTGTGTGTGTGTGTGTCTGTCTGTGTCTGTGTCTGTGTGTCCTCATTTGGATAGATGATTAACTATTAGAGTTACCCTAATCAGGATTCAGGTGGTGATGAAATAGGTTGTACTTCCTTAAATATAGACTTGCAATAATTTTGATCTGCTTCATTTCCGTGGTATAGGAGAGCAGACTTTCGTGCCAAACTCCCTGAGTTTGAATCCTAGTCCTGCCATTTTGTCATGGACCCTGTCAAAGTTACTTAATTGCTTTGTTCCTTAGTTTTTCCCCCTCCATAAAATGGGGATAATATTGGTACCAACCACATAGATGGAGATTTGATAGGTCAGTTAAGGCACGCAGATCATTTAGAATCATTCCTGGAACTCAAGAAGTGATAAGCATTAGCAGTAATGGTTGTGGTATTATATAATTCATCATGTAACTTATCAAAGCACTTTCCTATGTGCATTTTTGTCTGAATCCATTCGATTCTCTTAAGGAAACAAGGCTCAGAGAACTTTTGTAACTTTCCAAAGTTCCCAGTCTAGTAAACACTGAACAGCTAGGCTGGAGCCCCTGGCCTCCAACTTCAGTCCTGCTCAAGTGGGTTTTTTTTTTTGCCCATAGCTGGGACTGGATTCTTGCGCAGAAGCAGAGCTGTGTGGGAAGTTGTAACTCAGAGATCAAGGGGAAAATGTGAACTTGCTGGGTCTTCCCCCTTCTAATAGCCCCTGCTTCTCTTCCTAATCATACTCCCCTCTCTGCCCCAGACACTCCAGAACTGCGACCTTCAAACCAAGCTTTAAGGAATCGAATCCTACTCTAACATGCATCCGTCTCTGTATCCTCAGGAATGAGGGGAGACTCTTATTTCATTGGGATGAGGAGCCTGGGGCAGCAGGGGCACATCCCGGAAGATGGAGGACTCTTCCTGCTCTGCTGCATAGACAGAGACTGGGCTGTGACTCGGTGTTTCACGGAGGAGGCCTTTCAAGCAATCACAGACTTCACGGACCTCCCGAACTCACTGTTTGCATGCAACGTCCACCAGTCGGTGTTTGAAGGGGATGAGAGCAAGGTAAGAAGCCTTTCTGCTCCCGAAACAGGGGGAGATGTGGCATTATCCCCCAGATATTTCCATTGCTTCTTTGTGGTTAATGTTTGGAAGTTTTTGAAAATGTTTACTTGGCACTCTTCTTGGCATGCATAGCAAGAGCAGAAGAGCCTGTTCTATTATCAGTTGACAGTAGAGGTACACACAACGAGGTTGTATGGGAGACTGTGTTGAATCAGATCTCGATGTCTGCCACTCAGAGGTCGGTCTAACAATGGTGTTGGGAATAGTGATTGCAGGGGATACCCCTTGGGCTAGGAAGCAGATGTTGTTAAAAAAAAAAGTTTTATTTTCCCCTATTCTGCCCAAAACTTAATTTGCCTTTCCCTACCCAGCACAAGCTCTCTTTCCCCATTACTCTTCCTGCAGTTTGATGACCGTTCTAACAATAGCTTCTTAAACTGGGCCCCAAGTCCTGCAGCACTTATTAGAAAGGTAAATTGGTTGGCCATATGAGACTTGCTTTGCCCAAGTGGGTAGAATTGTTTTGGGTGTGTGGTAAGAATTTGCGTGAAAATGCTTAACTCCTTGATTTGAAATAACTAGGGAATGAGGTTGTCTATGTACAAGCATTTTCCAGAAAATGAAGCTTCCATTTTAAGAGTCAGCTTGATTTAGTGGAAGCATTCTTGGCCATCAGAGTAAATATTCCTTTTGGAGGTCTTTCGAAAGTTTACTTGGGATTTCTCTGACCTTTTAACAGCAGAGTCTAAATGGATCAAACCTTCCCTTGTGGATGTGGATTTCTAATTGTAAAATCCATTACTAGGCTACGTTGTAAAACATGGCCAACATCTTTTCTGGGAAAGAGCCTTTTTTTTTCTACATTAAAGTATGGCTCTGTGTGAGATTAAGAGTAGGATTTATGATCACTGTTTCACAAACTTGGACTGTTTTTGCCAACTGCTGAAGTCCAAACTCTGTTGCCTGAACACAATTACTGGAAGTCTTTGTTCTGAATTTTATTGGTTTTGTAAGCAATCTTGATAGCCCAGAGATTTAGGAATTATTTCAAGCCATATAAAGGTAGTTTTATAATAATATTATTTTGGAGTTGAACAGTTGAAATGATGGGCTAAAAATAACTTTAAGTCCAAGGAATTATATGTGTTTAGAACCTCCAGAGCTATCATCAGCAGACTATTTGAAGTAAGAAAATGACACATAGCCTTTTTGAAAGAAACTGGGAATTTTGCTCTTGGATTATAACCAGGTTATAACACAGATTATAATTTATTCAGAGCAAGTCATTTCCCCTGAAATCTACCTGATGTTAACTATGAAACAAAGTTTCCTGTTTTCTTGTCCTCTCATCTATTTAAATATCAACAATTAGAAGGATTTTCCTTAGAGTTTTTTTTTTTACTTTAACATCTTTAGTGGAGTATAATTGTTTTGCAATAGTGTGTTAGTTTCTGCTTTATAACAAAGTGAATCAGCTATACATATCCATATATCCCCATATCTCCTCCCTCTTGCATCTCCCTCCCACCCTCCCTATCCCTCCCCTCTAGATGGTCACAGAGCACCAAGCTGATCTCCCTGTGCTATGCGGCGGCTTCCCACTAGCTATCTATTTTACATTAGGTAGTATATGTATGTCCATGCCACTCTCTCACTTTGTCCCAGCTTACCCTTGCCCCCGCCATGTCCTCAAGTCCATTCTCTACATCTGTGTCTTTATTCCTGTCCTGCTCCTAGGTTCTTCAGTCCCATTTTTTTTTTTAGATTCTATATCTATGTGTTAGCATACAGTATTTGTTTTCCTCTTTCTGACTTACTTCACTCTGTATGACAGACTCTAGGTCCATCCACCTCACTACAAATAACTCAATTTCGTTTCTTTTTATGGCTG
>NC_041231.1:79259747-79262082 GCF_002837175.3 Physeter macrocephalus | reverse complement strand
TGAGAGTTGTCTTTTCATCTTGTTTATGGTTTCCTTTGCTGTGCAAAAGCTTTTAAGTTTCATTAGGTCCCATTTGTTTATTTTTGTTTTTATTTCCATTTCTCTAAGAGGTGGGTCAAAAAGGATCTTGCTGTGATTTATGTCATAGAGTGTTCTGCCTATGTTTTCCTCTAAGATTTTTATAGTGTCTGGCCTTACATTTAGATCTTTAATCCATTTTGAGTTTATTTTTGAGTATGGTGTTAGGCAGTGTTCTAACTTCACTCTTTTACATGTAGCTGCCTAGTTTTCCCAGCACCACTTATTGAAGAGACTGTCTTTTCTCCATTGTATATCCTTGCCTCCTTTATCAAAAATAAGCTGACCATACGTGCATGGGTTTATCTCTGGACTTTCTATCCTGTTCCATTGATCTATATTTCTGTTTTTGTGCCAGTACCATACTGTCTTGATTACTGTAGCTTTGTAGTATAGTCTGAAGTCAGGGAGTCTGATTCTTCCAGCTCCTTTTTTTTCCCTCAAGACTGCTTTGGCTATTCGGGGTCTTTTGGTTTGTATCATCTTTAATTTCTTTCATCAGTGTCTTATAGTTTTCTGCATACAGGTATTTTTTCTCCTTAGGTGGGCTTATTCCTAGGTATTTTATTCTTTTTGTTGCAATGGTAAATGAGAGTGTTTCCTTAATTTCTCTTTCAGATTTTCATCATTAGTGTATAGGAATGCAAGAGATTTCGGTGCATTAATTTTGTATCTGCTACTATACCAAATTCATTGATTAGCTCTAATAGTTTTCTGGTAGCATCTTTCTGATTCTCTATGTATAGTAGCATGTCATCTGCATACAGCGACAGCTTTACTTCTTCTTTTCCAATTTGGATTCCTTTTATTTCTTTTTCTTCTCTGATTGCTGTGGCTAAAACTTCCAAAACTATGTTGAATAATAGTGGTGAGAGTGGAGAACCTTGTCTTGTTCCTGATCTTAGAGGAAATGGTTTCAGTTTTTCACCATTGAGAACGATGTTGGCTGTGGGTTTGTCATATATGACCTTTGTTATGTTGAGGTAGGTTCCCTCTATGCCTACTTTTCTGGAGGGTTTTTATCATAAATGGGTGTTGAATTTTGTCGAAAGCTTTTTTTGTATCTATTGAGATAATCATATGGTTTTTCTCCTTCAATTTGTTAATATGGTGTATCACATTGATTGACTTGCATATATTGAAAAATCCTTGCATTCCTGGAATAAACCCCACTTGATCATGGTGTATGATCCTTTTAATGTGCTGTTGGATTCTGTTTGCTAGTATTTTGTTGAGGATTGTTGCATCTATGTTCATCAGTGATATTGGCCTCTGGTTTTCTTTGTGACATCTTTGTCTGGTTTTGGTACCTGGGTGATGGTGGCTTCGTAGAATGAGTTTGAGAGTGTTCCTCCCTCTGCTGTATTCTGGAAGAGTTTGAGAAGGATACGTGTTAGCTCTTCTCTAAATGTTTGATAGAATTCGCCTGTGAAGCCATCTGGTTCTGGGTTTTTATTTGTTGGAAGATTTTTAATCACAGTTTTAATATCAGTGCTTGTGATTGGTCTGTTTATATTTTCTATTTCTTCCTGGTTCCGTCTTGGAAGGTTGTGCTTTTGGAATAATTTGTCCATTTCTTCCAGGTTGTCCATTTTATTGGTATATAGTTGCTTGTAGTAATCTCTCATGATCCTTTGTATTTCTACAGTGTCAGTTGTTACTTCTCCTTTTTCATTTCTAGTTCTGTTGATTTGAGTCTCTCCCTTTTTTTCTTGATGAGTCTGGCTAATGGTTTATCAATTTTGTTTATCTTCTCAAAGAAACACGTTTTAGTTTTAGTGATCTTTGCTATCATTTCTTTCATTTCTTTTTCATTTATTTCTGATCTCATCTTTATGATTCCTTTCCTTCTGCTAACTTTGGCATTTTTTTTTTGTTGTTGTTCTTCTTTCTCTGATTCCTTTAGGTGTAAGGTTAGGTTGTTTATTTGAGATTTTTCTTGTTTCCTGAGGTAGGATTGTATTGCTATAAACTTCCCTCTTAGAACTGTTTTTGCTGTATCCCATAGGTTTGGGTTGTCATGCTTTCATTGTCATTTGTTTCTGGGTATTTTCTGATATCGTCTTTGATTTCTTCAGTGACCTCTTGGTTATTAAGTAGTGTATTGTTTAGCCTCCATGTGTTTGTATTTTTTACTGATTTTTTTCCTGTAATTGATATCTAGTCTCCTAGCATTGTGGTTGGAAAAGATACTTGATACGATTTCAATTTTCTTAAATTTACCAAGGCTTGATTTGTGACCCAAGATATGATCTAT
>NC_041231.1:79251271-79259641 GCF_002837175.3 Physeter macrocephalus | reverse complement strand
TTTTGTATCCATTCAGCCAGTCTATGTCTCTTGGTTGGAGCATTTAATCCATTTACATGTAAGGTAATTATCGAAATGTATGTTCTTATTACCATTTTCTTAAGTGTTTTGGGTTTGTTATTGTAGGCCTTTTCCTTCTGTTGTGTTTCCTGCCTAGAGTAATTCCTTTAGCATTTGTTGTAAAGCTGGTTTGCTAGTGCTGAATTCTCTTAGCGTTTGCTTGTCTGTAAAGGTTTTAATTTCTCCATGAATCTGAATGAGATCCTTCCTGGGTAGAGTAATCTTGGTTGTAGGTTCTTCCCTTTCATCACTTTAAATATGTCCTGTCACTCACTTCTGGCTTGCAGAGTTTCTGCTGAAAGATCAGCTGTTAACCATATGGGGATTCCCTTGTATGTTATTTGTTGTTTTTTTCCTTGCTGCTTTTAATATTTCTTCTTTGTAGTTAATATTTGATAATTTGATTAATATGTGTCTTGTTTCTCCTTGGGTTTATCCTGTATGGGACTCTCTGTGCTTCCTGGACTTGATTGACTATTTCTTTTCCCATATTAGGGAAGTTTTCAACTATAATCTCTTCAAATAGTTTCTCAATCCCTTTCTTTTTCTCTTCTTCTTCTGGGACCCCTGTAATTCGAATGTTGGTGCATTTAATGTTGCCCCAGAGGTCTCTGAGACTGTCCTCAATTCTTTTCATTCTTTTTTCTTTATTCTGCTCTGCGATAGTTATTTCCACTATTTTATCTTCCATGT
Organism: Physeter macrocephalus; assembly: GCF_002837175.3. Classification (NCBI taxonomy): domain Eukaryota; kingdom Metazoa; phylum Chordata; class Mammalia; order Artiodactyla; family Physeteridae; genus Physeter; species Physeter macrocephalus. The sequence continues at coordinate 79,258,888 of NC_041231.1, read as the reverse complement.
CCCTTATCCGTTCTTCTGCCTCAGTTATTCTGCTATTGATTCCTTCTAGAGAATTTTTAATTTTATTTATTGTGTTGTTCATCATTGTTTGTTTGCTCTTTAGTTCTTTTAGGTCCTTGTTAAACATTTCTTGTATTTTCTCCATTCTATTTCCAAGATTTTGGATCATCTTTCCTATCATTATTCTGAATTCCTTTTCAGTTAGACTATTTCCTCTTCATTTGTTAGGTCTGGTGGGTTTTTACCTTGCTCCTTCATCTGCTGTGTGTTTCTCTGTCTTCTCATTTTGCTTAACTTACTGTGTTTGGGGTCTCCTTTTCACAGGCTGCAGGTTCGTAGTTCCTGTTGTTTTTGGTGTCTGCCCCCAGTGGCTGAGGTTGTTTCAGGGGGTTGTGTAGGCTTCCTGGTGGAGGGGACTGGTGCCTGTGTTCTGGTGGGTGAGGCTGGATCTTGTCTTTCTGGTGGGCAGGACCGCATCCGGTGGTGTGTTATGGGGTGTCTGTGACCTTATTATGATTTTAGGCAGCCCCTCTGCTAATGGGTGGGGTTGTGTTTCTGGCTTGCTAGTTTTGCATAGGGTGTTCAGCACTGTAGCTTGCTGGTCGTTGAGTGGAGCTGGGTCTTAACGTTGAGATGCTGACCTCAGGGAGAGCTTTTGCCATTTGCTATTATGTGGAGCCAGGAGGTCTCTGGTGGACCAATGTCCTGAACTTGGCTCTCCCACCTCAGAGGCACAGGCCTGACACCCGTCCAGAGCACCAAGACCCTTTCATCCATAGGGCTCAGAAGAAAAGGGAGAAAAAAAGAAAGAAGAAAGAATAAAATAAAATAAAATAAAGTAAAATAAAATAAAATAAAAGTTATTGAAGTAAAAAATATTATTAAAAATCAAATAAAAAGTAATAAAAAAAGAAAGAAGAGAGCAACCAAACCAAAAAACAAATCCACCAATTTTAACAAGTCCTAAAAACTATGCTAAAAAATAAAAAACAAAAACGGATGGACAGAATTCTAGGACAAATGGTAAAAGCAAAGCTGTAGAGACAAAACCACACAAAGAGGCATACACATACACACTCAGAAAAAGAGAAAAAGGGAAAAAAATCTATATATATGTATAAAAAAAAAGGAAGAGCGCAACCAAATCAATGAACAAATCTACCAATGATAATAAACTTTAAATACTAAACTAAGATAAACAGAAAACCAGAAAGAAATTAGATGCAGAAAGCAAACCCCAAGTCTACAGTTGCTCTGAAGTCCACCTCCTCAATTTGGGATGATTCGTGGTCTATTCAGGTATTCCACAGATGCAGGTACATCAAGTTGATTGTGGAGATTTAATCCGCTGCTCCCGAGGCTGCTGGGAGAGATTTCCCTTTCTCTTCTTTGTTCGCACAGCTCCAGGGATTCAGCTTTGGATTTGGCCCCACCTCTGCATGTAGGTCGCCCTCAGGCATCTGTTCCTGCCCAGACAGGAGGGGGTTAAAGGATCTGCTGCTTCGGGGGCTCTGGCTCACTCAGGCCGGGGGGAGGGAGGGGTACGGACGCAGGGCGAGCCTGTGGCGGCAGAGGCCGGCGTGACATAGCAGCAGCCTGAGGCGCGCCGTGCATTCTCCCGGGGAAGTTGTCCCTGGATCCCGGGACCCTGGCAGTGGCGGGCCGCACAGGCTCCCGGGAGGGGCGGTGTGGAGAGTGACCTGTGCTCGCACACAGGCTTCTTGGTGGCGGCAGCAGCAGCCTTAGCGTCTCATGCCTGTCCCCGCTGTCCATGCTGATAGTCGCGGCTCGCGCCCATCTCTGGAACTCGTTTAGGCGATGCTCTGAATCCCCTCTCCTCGCGCACCAGGAAACAATGGTCTCTTGCCTCTTCCGCAGCTCCAGACTTTTTCCCGGAGTCCCTCCCGGCCAGCTGTGGCGCACTAGCCCCCTTCAGGCTGTGTTCACGCCGCCAACCCCAGACCTCTCCCTGCGATCCGACCTCCGAAGCCCGAGCCTCAGCTCCCGGCCCCCACCCGTCCCAGTGGGTGAGCAGACGAGCCTCTCGGGCTGGTGAGTGCCGGCCGGCACCGATCCTCTGTGCGGGAATCTCTCCCCTTTGCCCTCCTCACCCTGTTGCTGCGCTCTCCTCTGTGGCTCCGAAGCTTCCCCACTCCGCCACCCGCAGTCTCCGCCCGCGAAGGGGCTTCTAGTGTGTGGAAACCTTTCCTCCTTCACGGCTCCCTCCCACAGGTGCAGGTCCCGTCCCTATTCTTTTGTCTCTGTTTTTTCTTTTTTCTTTTGCCCTACCCAGGTACGTGGGGAGTTTCTTGCCTTTTGGGAGGTCTGAGGTCTTCCGCCAGCGTTCAGTAGGTGTTCTGTAGGAGTTGTTCCACATGGAGATGTATTTCTGATGTATTTGTGGGGAGGAAGGTGATCTCCACGTCTTACTCCTCCACCATCTTGAAGGTCTCCCGCTTAGAGGTTTAATGGGCGTTTTGATTCTTTCCTGATTAAATCATTCTCAGTAGATTGAAACAAGGATATTTAGGAAGGAGCTAATCTCAGTCAGGAAGGCTGCTCAAGGATGGTTTATCAGCTGAACCAGAATTGGTTACGTAGAAAGACAGGGCCCTGGGGGAGTTCATGGGAATCTGCCCACATCTATTTTGATATTCTGATCTGTGACTGAATAATGGACTACCAAATATTCTCATTTAATTTGTATACGAAGTTGGTAAATTGCAGCTTAATAAGTAGTATTGGGTTTTAAAGTGACCTTGATAAAATATTGAGATGAAATCAATAAGATGAAGTCCAGTGGTACCAGTTTCAAATGATTTAGATTACATCTTTATAGCCAAGGGTGTGAATTTTATAATTGGCCCATGCCTACCTAATCAAAGTTATTAAATGAGACAGAAAGTCTTCTGGCTTGGTGTGATTTTATAGCCCCCATTCTGTGGACGGTCTCTGGGATATCAAATAATCTGATCCAGGTTCAATTTTGATTTAATTATATGGACAGGGTTTAGGGTGACAAAGCACGATGATCAGATACCAAATGAATTGATAATAGAGGCACAGTCACTGGGACTCTAGGAAAAAATGTGTTTGGGGAAGCTCATGCCTCCCATTTTTACTGCCACATGTTTCTCTTTATATTCCAGACCTTTCTATTCCTCTTTTTACCTCCATTCCCCCTCCCCCCCCCACTATCTTAATAAAGTTCACTTGCCTTGTACGTCATTCTCTCAGGATATCCTTCCCACAGTGTTCAAAGTTCATGAATCTGAGCCAGGAATTCTGATGATGTTTATCTTTCCCAAAGGGTGGACATTGGGGGCACTGTGCAAAGTTGGTGGCAGATATTTTTAAGTAGAGGGAAAAGAATCAAGAATGCTTTCCAGCACTTGTATTTGCCTGTGGGCAAGGCTGGCCATGGGGATTGTCTGAAGTATTTGGCTGCCTTCAGCAGCCTGGAATTATCTGAGAGATAAGACATCAGAAGTGATGCTTGGTTTTCATTTCAGAGGTCCAGGTGGTTAGGTGGTAACGTATGTAACTTGCTTGGGTGAAGTTTTCTTTTCTGGCAAACAGACTTTTGATTCATTGTTGCTTGATATTGATGGACTAGAGTTTAGCTTGTTTGTTCAATTATTATAAAGCATACATTTTAACTTCCTTAGCTGAGTGGGAATTTATAAAGCTCTTGTTTTCTGACTATCATGATTAAGTCTTGCATTAATCTCTTCTTAATTTTCCCATCTGTCTGAGACACTCTTCCTAAGCCCTTTTCCTCTTTGAGGTAATTTGGAAAGTACTGACTTGGCCTGTTCTTAATATAGGTAACACCATAGGAGATGATCTTCTGGTTATGTTTGTTTCTGCTTATCAGTATGATAAATAGTCTGAGATGCTCATTTCTGCTGTCCTATTTAAATTCTAAGTTCTGCCACCTACAGAACATTTTTTTCAAACAGCTTCATGAGACCGTGATATTCACTCCAATTTTTCGTTAGGCAGAATTCTGTGAGATTGTATTTTGATCTGATGCTTTTGCAAGGAGTGAGCACATACTTCAGTGTGGCTTGTTGTGGTCCAGATGGTTGAGATTTGTTTATATAACACAAAGGAGAACCAGAGCTGGAGAAAATTGGCATCTGAAACCAATAATGCAGATTGCTGTTTGCATGCTACAGCTTGCAGCATAAATATTTTTGTATGAAACACATTTAGAGCCAGGAGCTTCACAGCAGGCAACACCTAAAATTTATTAGGGGGTCAGTTAACCTTTGGCATTTTCCCCTGGATTGCCTTTCTACATCCGGCTGGGCTGCAGAAGTCATCTTAAGACAGGTGAGGCTGGAGGGGCACCCTGACGGCTCCCCTGTGTCTGTGCTGAAGATAAGTAAGGCTCTGCTCGATGGGACACTGGCAGTCACCGGTAGCTAAAGGGGAACCATGTATCAAACCACCATGAAACCTTCAGCCAACTTCAGTTCAATAAAGAGAAGCTTGAAAGGTGAGTTGTTATTGGCCTCCAAAAAATTTGTATTCATTTACTTCAATGGTAATAATAATAACAGCAGTAGCAAACCTTACATAGCATGTAGCAAGTTGCCTCATACTCTTCCCAATGCTTTCTAGACATTAAGCCCTTTAATCACCATGACAACACTATGAGGGCGGTGTCTTTCTGCCTCTCTACCTCCTGGGCACGTGGCAGGGTTGTATTCCCTGGACCCTTCTGTCTAGTTCCGCCCAATGTATTGATATAAGCAGAAGTGACCTGTGTCACTTCCAGGCCAAGCATTTAATTACCAATATTTGACACTGAAGAATGTTCTTTTCACTCTGCTTGGGCAACTGGCAATGTGCCAGGTGTGCTGCTCAGACAGTTTGGCTCACGGACTGAGGACAAGGATGACACAGAGCAGGGTCCTGGGTGACCTGTGATAAACATGCAATGTGACTAAAACAACAAGAAAAGCCTTTGTTGCTTTAAGCCCCTGGAATTTGGGAGTTTGTTGTTAGACTATAACTTAGTCCACCTAGGTTGATACAGTAAGTTACGATTACACAGAGAGGTTGCCCATGGGTTCACAGCTGGCGTGGCAGAGCAGAGATTCAAACCTACCGAGTCTGTGCTCTGAAAACATTATGCGATACTGCCTCTTGCTACATAAATATTTATTGAAAACAGGTATGATGCTTGGCTCTGGGGATGCAGTGGTGAACAAGACAGCATAAACTCATTGAATTTAAAGTCTACCAAAGAAAACAATTCAAATAAAACAAACATCATAAATCCGGTGATGCTAAAATCAAAAGGGCATTTAATATCTATTTTCAACTATACTCGATGCCTTATATACACATACGTACCCATGCACAAAAGATCTTCTTGTTTTTGTTATGTTTTGTTTTGCTTTTTAAATAAGCGGGCATTTCTGCCCACCATCAATGGCTGTATTCTTCCAGAAAGGGCATAAGATCAGAGGCCTAGTGCTTTGGGTTTCTTAGGTTTTGTGCTTCTTATAAATAGATCATCTCAATGCCTTGTGAGTGGCTGGAGTGATTCTAGGTTCAAAGATGTATATCTTTCATTCAACATCACCACTAATATAATAAACCAGCTCCTTCTAGAGCTCAGCTGAGGGTGCAGTGACCTAGTCTAACACTGGCAGCATTATGCAGTCACTCTCAAGGATTTTGGAAGGTTAATCTGGTTATTTGCAATTTTTACTTGATTCCCCACATAAGATTGTCCTTTACTCCAGTCTGTAGGGGGAGGTGAGTGTTCCCTTTGTACTTTACACCTGCAGGTCCACAATCTCTTATCTGCAGTACCGAAATCTGAAAAGCTCTGGAAACTTTCTTTATAACCCATTTTAAGACAAAACCTCACTTGACCTAATTCATTCAGAATCTAACCAGGACTGGTGAGAAGCTTCTTCTTGAGTGAATATTCATCCATCTCTTTGCAAAAATATTCCTGTCTTTAACCACCGGGGACTGCCCCAGATCTTGATGGAGCATTACACAGCATGAGGTATGCGTACCGTATTACATTCTAAATCCCCAGATTCTGAATTCCAATCATATCAGGCCCTAAGAACTTCAGACGGTGGGTTGTGGACCTGTAGAATATATAAAAATGCACTCACACCACATGTTCTAAAATAAGGATGAATGCATCACTGAAATCTGGAATGCCATCAAGAAGAGTGATTACATATATTTTTCCCATAATGAGACCTTGTGTTGATTAGAAATAAAGGACACATTGAACACAAGATGGGCCCATTCACTTAGTTTAATAATAATAATAACAATAATATTAATTATGGCAGCAGCAAACCTTACATAGCATGTAGCAAGGTGCCAGATACTCTTCAGAATGCTTTCTAGACATTAAGCCCTTTTAATCGCCACGACAACCCTTTGCCGTGGATACTGCCTGAGTGACCTTCCCGAGTCAAACTCTGACAGTCTCTGAGTCTCCTTCTTTGAGTGTCTCCAGCTGAAAGCCTCTGACCTTGACCTGCGGTCACTGCTCATCCTGCCCTCATCCCTTCAGCTGGTTCCTGACTAATGGTCTGGTCTGGGTCCAGAGGAAAGACTCCTAGCCCATCAGGGAGAGAGTTACTGTTCCATGCAAGTGGTTGTCTTAACTCAGAGGAGTTTCCGTTGTAAAACATTTATGCCACCCCCACGTGTTTTGCCTCTCTTCATTTGTATTTTTCCTCTCTATACCCTGAAATTCTGGAAGGCAGTCAAAATTTGTATTCTCCTTCGTTGTATTTCCAGCACCTTGCTGGATCTCACACATTGTAGGTAATCAATGTTGAATTGGACCTCCACTTCAGTGGTGACTAAATGAAGATACAGAGGGATGAATTTGCCAGGATCGCCTGATTCATTAGAGAAACAGTAAAGAGCCGAGTGAGGCTTCTGGACGTTTAAGTCTAGTTCATTACCCACCGTACATCTCCATCTCTAAATTCTACCATGGAAAACGGGTTCTAGAAATAAAGGTGGCTGTCCATCGGCATAACATTCAAGTCAAAACATATTGAATATAAGACAGAGAGAACTCAGGTGATTCAATAGCAAGATTCAAATTAAATGTCAATGCATTGAGTCCATATCACTCTTGCAGTTAAGATATAACACTCACATGAATAAACCTGTTTTACATGTCCATTTATATTTACATGATATTTTAAGTTTTTAGAGGTGACTGACCTATTTACTAAGACAAGAGAGTAAAAATTAAGTGTCTTAAACACATTTATTTTCATAATCACTCCTAGAGAAGAAAAGGGAGAGATAAGAAAAAAGAAAAGGCAGCGAGGAAAGATGAAATCCAGTGCTTTAGAAGACCTTGGGAATCTTGTTATGGGGATAGTTTAAAGCTGGTTGAAAAATTCATGCTGAGGATACGTACCAAAGGACGAACAAGCAGATTAAATTGTTATCTGTAGGGCTTCCCTGGTGGTGCAGTGGTTGAGAGTCCGCCTGCCGATGCAGGGAACACGGGTTCGTGTCCCGGCCCGGGAGGATCCCACATGCCGCGGAGCTGGGACCGTGAGCCATGGCCGCTGAGCCTGCGCGTCCGGAGCCTGTGCTCCG
>NC_041231.1:79243139-79251261 GCF_002837175.3 Physeter macrocephalus | reverse complement strand
CAGTGAGAGGCCCCCGTACCGCAAAAAAAAAAAAAAAAAAAAAAAAAAAATTGTTATCTGTAGTTTGTGTCACTGAATATAGGTTTCAGAAAATAAAAATGAAGTGAACTATCGTGACCTAAGGGTGGGGAAAGGAGAACCAAGCATTAATTTTTTTAATTTATTTATTTTTATTATTATTATTTTTTTAACATCTTTATTGGAGTATAATTGCTTTACAATGGTGTGTTAGTTTCTGCTTTATAACAAAGTGAATCAGTTATACATATACATATGTTCCCATATCTCTTCACTCCTGCGTCTCCCTCCCTCCCACCCTCCCTATTCCACCCCTCTAGGTGGTCACAAAGCACCGAGCTGATCTCGCTGTGCTATGCGGCTGCTTCCCGCTAGCTATCTATTTTACATTTGGCAGTGTATATATGTCCACAAGTATTAATTTTAAATATTAAAGCAGGAAATTATTAAATTAGATACCAAATATTCAAGGACTATACTTAGGAGTGTCACCGTTTCTTTTGTGCCATCCTTTACAGGTGGAGGTGACATTTACAGCTTTCTTTGTTGTTTTCAAGAATGTTTAAATTGTAAAAAGACAGTGCCTATCCTTGTACTCAGTAAGTTGGTCCTGTTTTCTCTTTTCTCTGGACAATGACTGGGAACCATAATTAGTCACCGCTAATCACTTGGGGACACCTGCCAGATGAGAGCCCAGCGTGGGGCAGATTTGAAAGCTGCTGTAGGACATTCCCTGGAACCTTAACCTTTCTTGAAGTGACTAAAATATTCCAGAGGCATATTTAGTGGCTTGCTTCTCCACAGCACTGAGTGACCCCCTGGGGCTCAGGCGCCTGACAAGCCACTCGAAATGCCCCACTTAACAACCTGGAAATAATTGAGGCAGTGGGAAGAATTAAGCCCAAAGCACAGAGAGCTGAGAGTATTTGGTTTCTGTGCCAAAAGAGTGGGTGAGCGTGTATTCCTGATGGAACCTGGGGAAAAACGGCTGCCATGTTCTGAGGAGTCTGGGGTGCTATTAAAGAGGGACTTGGAGCTTTCTTCCCTTTTTGGAAAAATGAAGGTGCTTGGAACCCAGTTCATATGGTTTCCATCAGAGCTACTCGTAGCCTGTTCAGTGACTTTGTGACTTGTTAGAAGGGGCTTCCACGGGCAGAAGCTGTCTTAGGGCACACTGCCTGAGGCAAGGCAGGTGAATTTGTAAAAATGGCACCCTTTCCTCTCAGCTGATGGGGTAGATGAAGGCCTGAGCAGTTGTGGTTGGCTTGACAGGTGGAGGGCAGGCTGGATTGCATCCTCCACTCTCTTCCCGGACCAGGAGCTCTTGAGAAATGCACAAAAGGCACACCCATCAGTGTTCCTGGTCTAATATGATCATTGTCAATATTTCCAATTTAAAAGGATTTATAAATTCAAGGATAATTATTGCATTCTCTTGCCTAAGAACATTACTTTTTTTAAGACGTGGTTTTGGAGATGGAGCCCAGGGGAAGGGTGGGAAGAATAAGATTTATTATTATTTTTCCTTGCGCTCACCAGCTAAAGTTGGCCTGGGCTTCACCTGGCCTTTTTTGGCTTTTTTGACTCTGGTCCCAGTTTCACGGTCACGAAATTCTTAGCCAACTTAGAGATAACCAGAGAAAGTCAGAGAGTTTGGACATGAACTTTAAAACTCTGCCAAGGTATCTTTCATTGCAGGCCTGACATATAGCTCAATGGATGAGATCAGTGTGATATAGATGAGCCAATTGCCGATTCCATTAGTATCACGTGACATTTACTCTGTGAGAGTGGGGTTATTAGTGTGCTGCTTATACACGTATTTCATTATTGTCTACTCAACCATACTCCCCTATATAGAATATATAGAAATATAACGTGTAGTTTGTCTTTTTAAGTTTGATCAGTTTCTGGGAATATTTTGGTAATGTTCTCTTTTACTGGGAATGTTATATTTTACAGCATAACCATTGTTTTAAACATAAAAGCCAGCATCTCTATCAATGTTTTGAGGGGGAGACCCATTGATCAGATGACATAGTTAAGATTTTTCATCAAACGTGTTGAAATATCACTTCTTATGCTTTGTTCAGAACCTACAGTTTCCTACCAGATTTTTAGCTATTATGAACTCCATACTATTTAGTATATTATTTATACATAGCATACACCACCTTATGGATTGCCTAGTCCAACTGGATGATTGTAAGTATCTTGAGGGCAGCAGAGCAAGCTCCTCATCCTTCTGCGTCCTGCACTGTCCAGCTCTGGACCTAACAGGGGCACTGACAGAGAGGCAGGAGAGCGGAGAGAGGGTTTGGGTTCAGATGCACTTGGGTCCAATTCCTGCCTCATCTACATCCTAATTACATGATCTTGACCAGCTTAACACCTTTGAATCTCAGTTCCCTCTTTGATGAGATGAGTTCACCATACCTTCTTTATAGGTTTGTTGTATGATTAAACGAGGTGACGTGGATCAAGGAGGTGGCATAAGACTAGATCTTCTTGGTAAACGTTGGTCTCTTCCTCCTTCCTTCTTCTCCCCACCAGATAAACCTGTGACTGTCTCTGGTTCCAGGAAGGAAGAGCTTTTCTAAAACCATGTAAACCTAGGTGAAAGGAAGGCTTCATTTAGCCAACTCTTTGTAGAGTCCTAATGAAATTGCCCTTTTATACGATAGCCTTCAGTTTCAGGAAAGTTAATCTCAGTTTTTGCCACATGAAAGCTGTTTCTGCATTTGTTGTAGGACACATGTGGTTCACTGTTCCCCATATAAAGTTCAGGTGATACGTTTCTTTTAGAATATAGTGCCAAGAAAACTCTGTTGACCCTGGGGAACTGGTATTTTTCTCATTAGGAGAATTATGTAACTTACATCTTCCCAGGGAGCTCAAAATAAAAATTAATACTCAGCCATAGCCACTCTTTTTATTCTTACTGGTCTTGATATTCTGTTTCTCTTGCATTAACCTAATTGTGTGTATGTGCAGTGCAAAAATTTCTTCTGAATTATCTGATCAAATGTTGTTCATATTTTTATTTGTTCATATTGTTTTATGAAACAGTCATCTTTCAACATGTGAGGATGCTGGCCAGGAGTTACTAAGGTGTATTTTGCAGATGTTTGAAATTCCACTGTGAATCGAAGAAAAGCACCTAAGTTAGTAAATTTTATACTTCTCGCATAACACACACACATGCACAATTTTTTTTTTTGCTATAGCTCATGTTATTTGGAAGAATAGTTTGCAGACATCTTCAAGGGAAAAATGAAGCTTGGCCATCACAATTAACAGCAGCATCTTCCACAGCACGTGGGGTCTGCGTGTTTTTAGAAAAGCACCTGGTCACATAACTGTTTCTTAAGTCTGATTCTTAAAGCTGATCCTTGCACAATTTTTTTTTTGCTATAGCTCATGTTATTTGGAAGAATAGTTTTCAGACATCTTCAAGGGAAAAATGAAGCTTGGCCATCACAATTAACAACAGCATCTTCCACAGCACGTGGGGTCTGCGTGTTTTTAGAAAAGCACCTGGTCACATAACTGTTTCTTAAGTCTGATTCTTAAAGCTGATCCTTATGCTGCTGTTAATTTGGGAGAAAATGAACAAGTATAAGCCATTTGAGAATATGTGTATTTAAGTTTGTTCTTACACTAAATCACTGCTTTTGTACCCTACAGGCCTAGAGCCAAATTATTTCTTGGGAAGGTACTGCAGTTTCAAGGCCAGACACCTGAGATTTTTCTTCTTTCCTTCAGACAGACTGGTATTGGTATTGTGTTCTCTCCAGTGGAAAAACTTGGAACAACAGAAGTCCACTTGCAATGAAATCCCTGTGTCAGTGAAGTTCAAGGCGTGGCAAGGAGCATAGAAGGGGAAGGAGTTTAGCTCTTCAAATAGCCTCTCCTGAAAATTTCAGAGAAAGGAGAGTCTTCACTGTCAGAAATTTGGCGCTGATAACGGGCTTTCATTACATCTGCTTCCTACAGATAGTCCTGCTCCACACGTGGGAGTCGGGAGGATGGGGACATGGTGATTTAGAAAGAGGAGCTGAAAGGGAGTCTACACTGGGTCTCCTCACCCGGCCTTTTCCCTGCTTCCTGTCCACAGCTGGACTCTGGGCTCCAGTGGGATTGTCTTTCCCCTAAACAAGCACCTCTGAGTTCACACGTCTGAGCAAGTAGGGTCCCTTTCAAAGGGCTCCATTGTTTCTCGAGCTTGGGACTCTTGGGAATTCCAGAAATGCACGATGAAGGCATGGTTGCAACAAGGTCACCTTTTTGAAAAGGAAACGCTCACTGCACATGTAAGACCTAAGTGTATTAAATAAGATGCAGAGCTGTTTCATTATGCCTCTTTATAATGCCCCCAGCCCTGACTCTCAAACCCCTGTCTCCTGCTTTGTTGAACGGAGGCTCGATGGCCTGAGGATCATCCTGTCCCCAAATACCTCCTACAGTGGCCTAGAGTCTTTTGGAACTTGAAGACTGTTTTCTGATCGAGAATTCCCTTTTTAATGAACATACCCTCAGGAGATATGATAGCCTTAAGATATATGCTAAGATATCCTAAGATACCTAATCTACATACCCAGGGCAGGGCAGTGACTCATGAATATGCTAGCTAGGGGAAAGAGTACCACCTTAAGCAGTCCACTCAATCCATCCATTGATTATTTAACAATTATTGAAAGTCTGTTGTGTCCCAAGTATTGTCTTGGCCTTGGGAGTACAAAGATTGAATGAAGATGCAAGACCTCAGGAAGCTTAATGTTGACTGGGATCTGATAATTAGAGTACAAGTTGGCTGAAGTAAGAGATTAAGGTAGATACAGCATATTATAGGAGCCAGAGAATGGGCCACCTCAGAGGGGAAGAGAAGGCTCTGGAATCTCAGGGATATATTTTTGTGTTTTGTTTTGAGCTCTACCTTGCACCTAGACAAGCGTCTCTAAATGGACCCATCCTTTGCCATGGAATGTGCTGGCTGTGGTGACTTGTGGACAGGATTCTTCAGGCCTGCCTGTTGTGTAATCAGCATTGTTGTCCTGTCTCACGGGGGCCTGTTTGGACAGGACCGCTGATGAGTGAGGGTAGCAGAGGGGAAGAACTGACTTTGACTTTGGCAGTAGCTTGCTCTTCGCCAAGTAAATCCAGCCATGGAGACAGGCACGGCTGGATGGCTGCATGGATGGAACATTCTGTGACCCACCTGTCCTCATTTTCTCCTTCAGAGTGTGAAATGTTTGCCTTCCTCCGAAGAGGAGCTGTGAGCTTGCTTATTTTAAAAACTGCAACCTGTGAGGAGAGAGGGTGTTCTTTGACAACGTTACATCATTGACGCCTCTAGGTGTTGAGTCATCATTATTTTTAGGCAGCTCCATGCTTTTTTTGGTTGTTCTAAGAATAGCCCTGGTGTCTGGACGCTACAGAAAGTCACTTCAATAAAGATCCTGTCACTGCTCCACAGTGGGAACGGAATGCTTTCTTAATTTCCAGATCCTGGGCACACGTTTTAGAATTTTACCTCCCAAACATTCTGCCCTTTTAGGTTTTCTGTAGTCAATGTGATAACTTTGTCAGGAGCTATCACTTGAATTTGTTCAAACCTGTGTCAAAAAAAAAAAAAAAAACAAAAAAAACAACCTGTGTCAAACATACTTATTGTTGTAAACAACAGCAGGAAGAACAACAGAATGAAAAGCCTTCCTTCCTAAAGGCTCTTCCTCATCTTCACTCAAGGCCCCACTTGGTTTGTGAATACCTTCATCAGTGACTTCACCCAATTTCTCAACATTTGAAGACCTATTTCTATGCCTTGTGTTTTATGGATTAAGTGACTTGAGATCCCTCACATGAGGACCTGGGCTAGGGGTGCTACTGTTGGCATTTCTGTGGGATCAACTAAAAGAGGCCAAAATAAATGTTATTGTAGGTTGTTAAACTAAGTAAGCGTATAAATTGTAAACCATATTGGAACTTGATGACAGGACAATAAAGCAGACTGAGCAAGCCCAGAAATGGAATTTTGTGGGTCAGTATAGAGACTGGTTTTCCCATTGCCTATTCAGAGCATATGCCCAGATATGATCAATTTATTTTATGTGGCACTTCGAAGCCCGTAAGAGCACTAATGGCTTGTGAGCCAAGCCAAATGCTGTTCTAACTGTAGCATCAAGGGAAGCAGCTTCTTGGAATAAAATGAGGCAGTCGTTTAATAGTATAGTGTAAATTTTGTGTCTGGAGGGGACAGAAGGGCAGTCACATGACCTGGGTCTAAGTGTAGCTGAAAGGACCAGTGCATGTGGTGGGCTGGCTGCCGGGTGCAAGCTGGGAAGGCTGACCTGCGTTTGGAGCTATAGGTGGTCTGACAGGGTTGGGGCTGCTTCTGTTGTCTCAGAGCTCAAACCTCCTCCCCACCTGGGTCATCCTGTCTCTAATCAGGGAAATGGTATATAGCATCATCGTGATTTCAGTCCAGATCCCCAAATCCGCTGCTTACTCCTGTGTGACCGTGGGCAGTTTATTTCATCTTTCCAAACAGCAGTGACTTCACCTAGAAAATACCATCAAGTCATAGCATCTACCTCAAAGGCGGCTGTGAGGATATAAGTGGTGTGTAATCCAGGATGCCTTGATCACAGTAACTGTGCATGTTGGCTAGGAATAATAATTTCTGCTCATCAGTCTGATCTTATGTATTTTACATCATTAAAAACTCATAGGACTCTTTGGATTTCCTTGCCCGTGGTTGTTGCCTAACTCACCAAAGAGCAGTGTACTGGTCAGCCCCATTGTCTATTCTTGCCACCCTCAGAAGAACTTCTAAATCAAGATGGGAAGGGGGGACCAGCCTCTTGAAATCTGAACAAATAGTTTATTCACAAGAACCACTCCCATTTACCATTGCAACAAAAAGAATAAAATACCTAGGAATAAACCTACCTAAGGAGACAAAAGACCCATATGCAGAAAACTATATGACACTGATGAAAGAAATTAAAGATGATACAAACAGATGGAGAGACATACCTTGGATTGGAAGAATCAACATTGTGAAAATAACTGTACTACCCAAAGCAATCTGCAGATTCAATGCAATCCCTATCAAACTACCAATGGCATTTTTCACAGAACTAGAACAAAAAATTTCACAATTTGTATGGAAAGACAAAAGACCCCGACTAGCCAAAGCAATCCTGAGAAAGAAAAACGGAGCTGCAGGAATCAGGATCCTGGATTTCAGACTATACTACAAAGCTACAGTAATCAAGACAGTATGGTACTGGCACAAAAACAGAAATATAGATCAATGGAACAGGATAGAAAGCCCAGAGATAAACCCACACACATATGGTCACCTTATCTTTGATAAAGGAGGGAAGGATATACAGTGGAGAAAAGACAGCCTCTTCAATAAGTGGTGCTGGGAAAACTGGACAGCTACATGTAAAAGTATGAAATTAGAACACTCCCTAACACCACACACAAAAATAAACTCAAAATGGGTGAAAGACCTAAATGTAAGGCCAGACACTATCAAACTCTTAGAGGAAAACATAGGCAGAACACTCTATGGCATAAATCACAGCAGGATCCTGTTGGACCCATCTCCTAGAGAAATGCAAATAAAAACAAAAAAAAACAAATGGGACCTAATGAAACTTAAAAGCTTTTGCACAGCAAAGGATACCATAAACAAGACCAAAAGACAACCCTCAGAATGGGAGAAAATATTTGCAAACGAAGCAACTGACAAAGGACTAATATCCAAAATTTATAAGCAACTCTTGCAGCTCAATAACAAAAAAACAAACAACCCAATCCAAAAATGGGCAGAAGAACTAAATAGACATTTCTCCAAAGAAGATATACAGATCGCCAACAAACACATGAAAGAATGCTCAACATCATTAATCATTAGAGAAATGCAAATCAAAACGACAATGAGATATCATCTCACACCGGTCAGATTGGCCATCATCAAAAACTCTAGAAACAATAAATGCTGGAGAGGGTGTGGAGAAAAGGGAACCCTCTTGCACTGCTGGTGGGAATAATGTAAATTGATACAGCCACTATGGAGAACAGTATGGAG
>NC_041231.1:79229235-79243013 GCF_002837175.3 Physeter macrocephalus | reverse complement strand
ATCTAAGAAAAAAAAAAAAAGGTCATGAAGAACCTAGGGGTAAGACGGGAATGGAGACACAGACCTACTAGAGAATGGACTTGAGGATATGGGGGGGGGAAGGGTAGGCTGTGACAAAGTGAGAGAGTGGCATGGACGTATACACACTACCAAACGTAGAATGGATAGCTGGTGGGAGGCAGCCGCATAGCACAGGGAGATCAGCTCCGTGCTTTGTAACCACCTAGAGGGGTGGGATAGGGAGGGTGGGAGGGAGGGAGACGCAAGAGGGAGGAGATATGGGAACGTGTTTATATGTATAGCTGATTCACTTTGTTATAAAGCAGAAACTGGCACACCATTGTAAAGCAATTATACTCCAATAAAGATGTTAATCTGAAAAAAAAAAAAAGACTAGATATAGTCATTTGGAAATCCCATTTATACACGTCGATGAGAAGCCTGGTGTGTATTGGGCTTGAAGTTACACTTTAAACAATGTCCTTAGAAGTTTTCTGAAAAGATGTCAGTTTTGCCTTCATGATTTTCTCTTTCATTTGATCTATCTTTTCATCAGTTTCCAGAGAAAAATGGATTGGTCAAGCAGTTTGTGAACAATTAAAGTCATTTCAAATTTTAATTTCAGGAAACAAATGTCTACTGAATACAAGATATTTTTCTCTGCTGGTGTTACATCTTCGCCTGGTGCCAGTTTTGAGTGTGTGTTCATTGTGATTGGCAATTTAAGTGGGCCCAATTCCTTAAGAAGAGATTAACATTTACATTAGAAAGAGAAGGTAAATGAGAACAGAGCCTTTTAAAGTGTGAATATGATATTTTTTTCATAGTCATTAAGTATGTTAAGAGTTTTGCTTAGAAGATTGTTCACTTAATCTAAGCATATTTTTCTGAAGAAAATAGTACAGGAAACATCATAACAAAATAGATGAATGAAAAGTGTCATTTCTTCGGAAGAAAAACGTCATATAAAGAGGATTTGAATTTGTATGAATGACGTTATTACACTTAAAGAAATCATTTGAAAAAATAATTCTTTGGAAAATCCTCTATAATTGGTGTAGACAGAATGATAGTTTTTTTTTTAACATCTTTATTGGAGTATAATTGCTTTACAATGGTGTGTTAGTTTCTGCTTTATAACAAAGTGAATCAGCTATACATATACGTATATCCCCATATCTCCTCCCTCTTGCATCTCCCTCCCACCCTCCCTATCCCACCCTTCTAGGTGGTCACAAAGCACAGAGCTGATCTCTCTGTGCTATGCGGCTTCTTCCCACTAGCTGTCTATTTTACATCTGGTAGTGTATATGTGTCCATGCCACTCTCTCACTTCATCCCAGCTTATCCTTCCCCCTCCCTATGTCCTCAAGTCCATCAGAATGATAGTTAATGCCATTTATGGTAAACTTTTAAAATTTCCTTCGACACAAGTTATCAGTCATGTAATACTAATTATTGCTTGACACAGACAAAGTATGAGGATTTATATTCTGATCTATATAGAAATGTCATCATTAATAAATAACGCGTTGCAACAACATACTTAATTGTCCGAGATTTTGTTGCCAGGAAGAGAAATAATATGGGAGGCAGAGAACCTCTCAAGACCTGATGTAGTTCAAGGTTTCTCCACTTTGGCACTATTGATATTTTAGACTGATCATTCTTTGTTATGGGGGCTGCCCTGTACATTATAGGATGTTTAGTAGCATCCTTGGACTCTACTCAGTAGATGCCAGTAGCACCCCCTCTAGTTGTGACAACCAAAAATGTCCCTAGACGTTGCCAAATGTCCCCCAGAGGACACAATCACCTTGGTTGGTTGTTCCTAAGCACAGATTAGAGGAACTGCCTCGGCATTTCTTAATATCAGCTCTAGAACCTCATCTTACTGGATAGGAATCTCTTGTATGGGTCCCTGGGAGCAGCGGTTAAAACACAAGTCATAATCTACTTCCTTACATCTTATTCTTATTCATTTCTTTCCTTCAGTTCAACGAGGAGGCTGAAATTCTTCAAGTCTTCTCCTTATAAACCTCCTTTGGACAATTTCTGGCTTGATGACATGGAGGCTCCCATAAGGCAGCCCTCTGAGTAGTCCTTCCTCACTCCCCAAAAACCGTTTCGTAAGATTTGCTGAGAACGTTTCTCCCTGGACCACAGGAGGCCTGTTCTTGCGATGGCTTCACGGACCCACCCCCCCGTCCCAGCGGCCACTGTTACTGCCCCCACTCAGAATGCCAGACATCGTGGCGTTCAGGCCAGTGAAGACTTCTGTCTGAGAACGTTTGTTCACTGAGTTATCATTGGACCAAGGATCCATGAGATTAGGATCGACACTTTGATAATTTTAGTGTATACTTAGTATCCCAGGAAGAACAACTGTCTTTGTCAGGTGTGTAGTGTGAATGGGGCTTGGAGAAAGGTGACACTAGGATAGTGGCTAAAGCAGCACATTGGTCAGTTGGAGGAAATTTCAAAGTACTGAAGATAAATTAATGACCTTATGGGAATCACATGAATGTCTTGGGTCCAGTGTTCACAGGTAGCCTGTGTTATTTGTGCTGTTTTATAGTTAATGCCCAGTGGCAGGTTGAAGTGGGCTCTTACTGGCTCAGCTGACTGTGACCCCCATTTAATAATACGGCTTCAAATTGGCCATGGGAGTATTTGCATCACAGACACAAGCAAGCTTTATAAATCAGGTTGGTTTGTTTTCCTACAGTATTAGCTTCCTATTGCTGCTGTAACAAATTACAACTAACTGACTCTCTCTCCCTCTCCCCCTCCCTCTCTCCCTCATCCATCATCAAACCTCCTTCTCTGATTCTGACCCCCCTGCCTTCCTCTTATAAGTACTCTTGTGATTATACTG
This sequence comes from Physeter macrocephalus, assembly GCF_002837175.3. NCBI lineage: Eukaryota > Metazoa > Chordata > Mammalia > Artiodactyla > Physeteridae > Physeter > Physeter macrocephalus. The sequence continues at coordinate 79,240,135 of NC_041231.1, read as the reverse complement.
GACCCGCCTGGATAATCCAGGACACTCTCCCCATAGTTAGGCCCTTAACTTAATCACATCTGTAAAGTCCCTTTTGCCATGTACGGTAACATATCCACAGGTTTCAGGAATGAGGACATGAACATCTCTGGTTGCTGAGGCGGGGGTGGTGGTCGGCGGGGGCGGGTGTGTGTGTGCATTATTCTGTCTACCACACCCTGAAAATCCCTTACCAGCGACTATCAGAGAGTTTCTTTGGGTTTGGGAGTTTTTCTATATTGTGTACTGGAGTTTCTTAGGACTTGAGAGTAGAGACCAATCTGAGTATCATACATAGACTAACATCCCTCTCCACATTTTCCTCCCGTCCCACAATTTCAGCACTGTAAAAAGGAACACTCAGATTTGATATTGTATTCCTGATTATTAATATAATTGTTAACCTAATTTTTGAGACACATAGAGTTAAAGAAGTTAGTTATTTACTCCAGTCCATCTAGAGAATGCTTATAATTTAGGACTTTCGTAATTGGTGAGCCAAGATGGGTTTTCCCCCCGAAAGTAAAATAACACGTACACTTAAAGATTCAAGGATAATTTTGTCCAAAATGTCACACAAATCATTCCTGGGTTTTCATATTTATACTAAATGAGCATTTTGACTAGGTGATAGAGCAGAATGACATATATATATCCCACTTCCTCTTGATTAAGCGGTAAAATGACAAAATCAGATGAGCCCTCAACTGAATGTTCATTATTACAAATAAGGATTTTTGTATTGCTAATATCTCATTATATATCAGTTGCCTAATTACGGTGCTAGTTGAATCAATGAACACATTGGCCAGGTTTGCCGGTAACTGGTCATTTTCATGTTTCATGTACAGATATCGTTTCTAAAGAAATTCATGGCTTTTGAGGAAACACACAAAATAAATAGCATCAGGTGATACAGTTAACACACAAATTAGTTACTATGGTGAACTAGCTTCCATAAGCTGATACAAAGTCTAGTTGGAAAGTGGGGTATCAGGGTAACTGAGAGCATTTACTGTAAACCTTCTGTCTCAGTCACATCTTTTTCTCTGTGTTTGATCTTCTCTATATCTAATTTTGAACAAAATTGCCATAATTTTGGTCTATAAATGTACAGGTGTATCTTAATACATAGGCAATGAATATCAGGGGTTTTCTATCCTATTTTAATTGGAAAGAAAATTAAAATGATTTACAAAATTATTATAAAAGTTTTACAAAATTAAAATGATTTACAAAATTATTCCTACAAAATTATTCTGATACCATAAAAGTAGAAATTCCTTCTAATACTAACCACGCTTTTCATTGTCAGATCGAATGCTGGGCTGGGGGAACCAATGGAAACTCTAGGGTGTGGGCTTCTTCCCCTTCCTAACACTGACTTTTGAAAATAGTGAAAATAAAAGGACCAGTTAATAAATAGTTTGTTGTTTTTACTTACATGAGGACTTCAGCATGTGTACTTCTTATGGATTTTGGGAACAGTTTTAATAATGTCACACGAGTAACTTTGATCATCCCTAGAAACCAATATTTCTGAGTTGTCCTAACACCTGAGAGCACCACGAAGGCATATGAATCACTGCTGGCATTCGTGGCTGAGTGCTAACCAGGAAGAGGAGTTCACTTTCTTAGACTGTTTTTCCCTGAGTGAATTTACTGAGGACAGTTATGTACTAAATAATTTTGGCATAAAGCTATCATTTTCCTCTAGAGATTTTCATTAGCATTAAAAGCAAACATTTTTTTTAAAATAAGGATCTTCCGTGATATCTAAAATTCAACCAGGAAAATAAAAACATTATATATATATATATATGCTTTATGTATATATTTTATATACATAGATGCTTTAATTGTTTTATATGTATTATATAAAATATATTTTAAGCACACATATATAAATAAATATATATTTTTTATTTATATATGTGGGTGCATATATATATATGTATCTACACACACGCACACACATACAAGCTGGGAAGACAATCAAAGAGAAGAAAACAGTTTAGCTGTTGCTTTGAACTTTCCAGCAGAAAATTCCTCCTGGAGTCCCTCCCACTTCCATATTCTGTTTCTGCCTTCATTCATTAATTATTTACAGCAGCCATATTCTTCTGTGCCAGAGATCATTTTCCTGATTGATGGCCTCTGGGGCCCTCCACACACACATGTGCACACACACACACACACACACACACACACACACACGAAGAAGAAAAAAAGGTTGTGTCAGGGAAGATGATTTTTTCTTTTTCCTCCTCCCTCAATTTTTAATAACCCTTAAACTCTACAGCTAATAGCCTCCCTTAGTTCCCCTGTCTGTTGTTTCCTATTTCATATTGTTGGAACAAATGTGCTGGGAATTTGCTATTGCCTATCTCTTTGAAGACAGCAACCTTTTATTTCTCAGTCAGTAGAAATAAAAGTGAAACCACCCCTAGTAGGTGATGGGGGTTGCAAATAAAAACTCCCCACGAGAAGGCAAATTTTAAACTAAATTAAGGGGACTGGGAAGATTGAATTAAACTAAAAATGTGAGTGCATTTTCACTGTTATAGTCCTCTTATCTCCTTCTTTCTTCTCCCCCCAAGCAATTTTATCGATGTCTTTAATTGCCATCTACGCCCTAATTCATCACTGCCAAAATGGTATCCCTGATCTAAATCACCTCTCTGAGCTAGGGATCTGCCCTCTCCTCTTGATGACTCAGGATGTGAAAACTCAGCATGTTCAAAACTCAACTCTTCCTCTTTCCTGCTAACCAGGTTCCCTTCCACTGTTCCCTGTGTTCCTGAACCAAACCGTCCTGCACCCCGTTCTTCAAATCAGAAATTCTCCTCTCCTTCACCCTCACCATCATTAAGTAATCTTGATGCTCTTACCTCATAGGCTTCTCTCCTATTTGATTGTTTTCTTTTATCCCTGGTCCAGGCTTCAGCCACCTCTCATCTGGACTATTACAGGTGCTTCTGTCTCCCACTGGTTCCCTCTGGTTGCTCCTCAATCCATTTCACTTTATAGGCGGAATCCTTGTGCTTTTGGTTTCAGAGCTCAAATCTGGTATGTGTAAAGGCTCCCCATTCCTTTGAGGGTAAAGAGATTATCCTTTCATTCCTCGTCTTCTAATCCGGGTCCTCAAGGCCCACCCATCTCAAAGCTTTTCCCTTACACTGTGGCCCCCTGGGCTCTTTGCTTCCAGCCATATTAACCAGGCTCTTCTTTCAATCTGTGAATATTGTCAGGTCCCCAGGGCCTTTACATGTGCTGTGGCCTCTGCTAGCATCTCTCATAGACACCCCCATCCTTACTCCCCCTATGCCAGTCCCAGACCTCATGAATTCCTCTGTTATACACCTTCTTAGTATGTTGTTTCTTTTTTTCAGAGTGCTTATCTCATCATAAATGATACATTATTTCCGTGATTGTTAACTAAAATCTAGGGTCCATGACAGCAGGAACCTGTCTGCCTTGCTTGCCATTCTCCAGCACTTAGCAAAGTGCCTGGATCATACATCTGTTGAAGAAATGATTGTGTGATACCCTTTGCATAAAGTTTATATATATATATATGGTTACAGTCCCTCTAGAGTCCCTCTAGATCCCGCTGTACTAATAGAGACATTTCACATGGAACTGATCTATTTCTTTCAGAAATTAAAACTTTGATTACTCTCAAGATATTTTCCTTTGCCAGCGGAATAACTAAGAAAACTCTTGAAGAGTTTGTTGTCATCTACAAAGGACTTTCCCTGAGTTATTTCATGTGACCCCCACAGCAAAGGTGTGAGTTACACCATGTGCAGTGCTGCAGTGATTTGCCAATATGCACACAGATCTAGAATAATCAGAGCTTGAACCATGTCTTTTAGCTCCAAGTCCAAATGCCTCTGTGGTGCTAAGTTGCTTCTTAAGCAGTAAGTTCAGGATGTACCCCATAGAAGTGTTTTTGCAATTCTATTCATTTGTAGTTTGCATATCGTGTTTCCCTATATCGAATGGGATGCTGTAGGTACAGTCCCATAATGGACCCTGGTTTCCATAATCTTAGATCATCATATTTTTTCCCTACTACTCACACTGTGGTTTGCTTTTTAAAATAATTATAAATATAGTTTATATTGTACTATAAGATTTTCATTAATTGCCTGATATCATCTCTGAGGCTGGGGTCATCTGCCTTTACCATCGAAATATTTATGTTCTTATTTCCATTTAAAGGTGACCCCTTGACCACATGGATTTATCTCCTCTTACTCTTGATAGTAAAGATATAATAGGGTAGGCTTTACATGATGGAAAAGAATGGAAAGAAAATATCACCTGTCAAGAGATTTCAACACATTTTGAGAAGAAAGCAGATGGAAGAATTGTACCTGATTTAGTAGAATGGACAAAGCTGTCAGCTAAGGTGCTGGCAGCGGGGAGAAGCTATTAAAAAAACAAGCCCACAGAACTTCTGAGTGTTCTGAGCTCTGGAACACCAGACACAGGAAAGGGAATGTGTGGGCTGCATGGCTGAAAAGGGAAGCAGAGTGAAGGTTTAACCATTCTCCCCTGTCCTGGGTCCTGAACATCCACAGCTTGGTGATTACTTCCTAGGCCAGAGATTGAAAATTCTCTAGAAATTCTAAGCCATTGACCCAGAGAAAATTGCAGGCAGATCATTTATTTAATTATTCAATCAAGAAATAATTACTGAGCTCCAACTATGTTCTAGTTATTGTTCAAGACACTGTGAACAAGACTGACAAACTATACCATCACTCACAAAGCTTATCTCCTAGTGGAAAGAGAGAGACTAGTAACACATAAAGAAATAAATAACAACCAAGACAGCAAAATAAAACAGTAATAAAATCAATAAAAGGTTAAAAAAAAAAGAATCTGATTTTCAAGTGGGAATAAATGCCACGAGGTGACATGGATCACCTTGCACCATTTTCATTTTGATAAGGGAGTGAAATCTCTCCTGGAACCATTTCCCCTTCCCTCCACTGGACTTTGACTTTTGTCTCCTTGGCTGGCACTCTTAGATTCAAAGGAGGCTGGGAAAGCATCTCTCAAAGAGGAATGGGATGACTGAGCCTGACTTAGCCCTAGCAGGATTCATCAGCAGCTGAATTGGGACCTGAGTAAATTGGGGTTCTTTTGTCAAGGGAGAAGAAAGGAATGTCTTCTGTGGAATCAACTGATAATGTCTGCCACAAACTTGTGTCTGGATTGCCTGCAATTTTCAATTGTCCTTTTGTTGGTTTCTCCTATTTCCCTTGAAAATCCAGAGCCTGCTGTTGATCATATTATCAGTACACATATATTGCTTTCAAGACCATGTGACTCTGGAAGCTGTGTTAAGGAAGTAGGATGTTAGTAAGCATTCAGAATGCTCTCTGTTATATTCATCTGATGGGTATGTCATCATTTATTTATTCGATACAGATATTTATCTAGTCCTGATATGCGCCAAGCCCTTGGGAAACAACTTAGTGAAAAATAATTGTTAGTACTTATTGAGCTCTTATTATGTGCCTGGCACTATTTTAATTATTTTACATACGTGAACTCACAACTTTAATAACAATGCAATGCAGAAGGTACTTCTATCAATGCTCACTTACCAATAAGAAATTGAGGCATAGGTTCAGAAACTATTCCAAGGTCAAGTATGGATGTGGACCTAGAGAATCTGGCTCTAATGGCCATGCACACAACCATTAAGCTGGCCTACTGAGAGGATAAGTAGCGATTCTATGGAATGCAAATGGACATAGCAATAGATGATAATGTGATTTTTAAAAAGGAATTAACTGTATAATTTTTTGTGGTTATCCATTTAATTTCCCTCAGATTTTGGTTTATGTGGTTCAGTCAGTCTTTAAATAATGTTCAAACGTTAATCAAGGCTTCTTATTTTTGGATTTTTAAATTCAAGTTATTCAGAACAGTTCTAATTATTTCAAGGGCTCGGGAAACCATCCTGGTGATAGAGTCCCCCCTTTGTCCCCCTTCATCCCCCTCAGTAGGGTGATTTTTTTCTTCTATAATACTCCCTATGATCCTACATGGAAGGGGCATTGTTATCTCCATTCTATTTAGAGCAGCGAAGTAACTTTTGCAAGGTCACATAGCTGATAAATGGTATCAAAGAGTTTGCTGACTCAGACCCTATGCTGTGCTTGTCACAAGTCTGCTGTAGTTCAAACCCCATCCCTATCACCAATTAACTGAGTGACCTTGAGCAAGTTATCTAATATGTCTGTGCCTCAGGTTTGTCATTTGTAAAATGAGAATAAGATTAACTAAGGATGAGGATTAAATGAGATAATTTGCATAAAGTACAGAGAACACGACATGTTACATAGTAGGTGCTCAATAAAAAATACCCACTGGTATATCTGTTTTTCTTTTCCCTCCCAGTATGCTAACTGGAAGGATTTGTTTTGAGAAGGGATTTTAGTTTTTCATTCTAGAGTCCTAAAGCTCTAGAGCCCCAAATACCTTTACATATTTGCATAGCCAGCTGCTCTTTTGATTCAAGACTGTCTATGAACCACAGAGGGTCAGCTGACTGCTGTTTTCCCATACAGATTGATTAAAGTGGTTAGTACTAAAAATAGTGAAATAGGATGGCTTTTTAAAAACGGCTTGATGATGAAAAGATTACAGTTGCCAAAAAGCCCTGTTGTCTTTAGAAACCATTATTTTATAGGACTATTACAGATGAAACTTAGAGAAGATCCTTTAAGAATAGTGAAATGCAATTATGAAATCATTTTAACTATGTTTAGAAACACATTGAAGAATCTTATTCATTTAAAAATAACAGCAGAAACTAATACAACATTTTAAGCAACTCTACCCCAATTAAAAAAAATAACTATAAAATAACAATAAAATTTCCTTGGGAAGGAATATGACACACCTTTATTCTCTCTGAACCAACTTGGAGAGTTAACGGTATTGATAGGTGAAATGCTGAGAAATGCTTACTATCTAATCCTTATTAAAGAAGTAAATTTTATGTCATAAGGATGGCTGTGTTTCTGAAGATCAAGAATTAAGGTTTTGGGGGCTTCCCTGGTGGCGCAGTGGTTGCGCGTCCGCCTGTCGATGCAGGGGAACCGGGTTTGCGCCCCGGTCTGGGAGGATCCCACATGCCGCGGAGCGGCTGCGACCGTGAGCCATGGCCGCTGAGCCTGCGTGTCCGGAGCCTGTGCTCCGCAACGGGAGAGGCCACGGCAGAGGCCCGCATACCACAAAAAAAAAAAAAAAAAAAAAAAAAAGAATTAAGGTTTTGAAAGTTACTTTTTTTTTTTTTTTAAGGTAGGTAGACCCTTAAAAATACAACTCAAGAAACTAATCACAGGTATTCATACTTGATGTTATTCAAATTGTAATCTAGTTTTCTTCAGCTTCTGATTGGAGAAGAATAAGCAAGAAGACATCAGCAGAGAGGGAAAAATATATATATATAATATTTTAAGCTGGTACCAGTCTAGATATATTTTCATTAGAACAGCAGCTCTCAAAGTATAGTCTGAAAACCCTGGGTGATTGTCAAGATTCTTTCATGGTTTTATATATATATATATATATATATCTGAAACACTTTGCTGTACACCCAAATCATTGTAAATCAACTATATTTCAATAAAAAAGAAAAAAATCCGATAAGCAGAAAAAATAAAACCAAGACATTGAAATATTTATAAACTGTTTACTATGTGCTACTCCTATTATTATTCAGATATAATATCTTTTTGTTTTGTTTTATTTTAATTTAATTTTATTATTTTTATACAGCAGGTTCTTATTAGTTATCTATTTTATACATATTCCTGTATATATGTCAATCCCAATCTCCCAATTCATCCCCCCCCCAATTTCCCCCCTTGGTGTCCATGTGTTTGCTCTCTACATCTGTGTCTTTATTTCTGCCTTGCAAACCAGTTCATCTGTACCATTTTTCTAGATTCCACATATATGTGTTAATATGCAATATTTGTTTTTCTTTTAATTTTTAATTTAATTTAATTTTTTTTTTTATACAGCAGGTTCTTATTAGTTATCTATTTTATACATATGTCCATCCACTCCTCTACATATAACCCAATTTCATTCCTTTTTATGGCTGAGTAATATTCCATTGTATGTATGTACCACATCTTCTTTATCCATTCGTCTGTCGATGAGCATTTAGGTTGCTTCCATGACCTGGCTATTGTAAATAGTGTTGCAGTGAACATTGGGGTGCATGTGTCTTTTTGAATTACTAATTATTTCAAGGGCTCGGGAAACCATCCTGGTGATAGAGTCCCCCCTTTGTCCCCCTTCATCCCCCTCAGTAGGGTGATTTTTTTCTTCTATAATACTCCCTATGATCCTACATGGAAGGGGCATTGTTATCTCCATTCTATTTAGAGCAGCGAAGTAACTTTTGCAAGGTCACATAGCTGATAAATGGTATCAAAGAGTTTGCTGACTCAGACCCTATGCTGTGCTTGTCACAAGTCTGCTGTAGTTCAAACCCCATCCCTATCACCAATTAACTGAGTGACCTTGAGCAAGTTATCTAATATGTCTGTGCCTCAGGTTTGTCATTTGTAAAATGAGAATAAGATTAACTAAGGATGAGGATTAAATGAGATAATTTGCATAAAGTACAGAGAACACGACATGTTACATAGTAGGTGCTCAATAAAAAATACCCACTGGTATATCTGTTTTTCTTTTCCCTCCCAGTATGCTAACTGGAAGGATTTGTTTTGAGAAGGGATTTTAGTTTTTCATTCTAGAGTCCTAAAGCTCTAGAGCCCCAAATACCTTTACATATTTGCATAGCCAGCTGCTCTTTTGATTCAAGACTGTCTATGAACCACAGAGGGTCAGCTGACTGCTGTTTTCCCATACAGATTGATTAAAGTGGTTAGTACTAAAAATAGTGAAATAGGATGGCTTTTTAAAAACGGCTTGATGATGAAAAGATTACAGTTGCCAAAAAGCCCTGTTGTCTTTAGAAACCATTATTTTATAGGACTATTACAGATGAAACTTAGAGAAGATCCTTTAAGAATAGTGAAATGCAATTATGAAATCATTTTAACTATGTTTAGAAACACATTGAAGAATCTTATTCATTTAAAAATAACAGCAGAAACTAATACAACATTTTAAGCAACTCTACCCCAATTAAAAAAAATAACTATAAAATAACAATAAAATTTCCTTGGGAAGGAATATGACACACCTTTATTCTCTCTGAACCAACTTGGAGAGTTAACGGTATTGATAGGTGAAATGCTGAGAAATGCTTACTATCTAATCCTTATTAAAGAAGTAAATTTTATGTCATAAGGATGGCTGTGTTTCTGAAGATCAAGAATTAAGGTTTTGGGGGCTTCCCTGGTGGCGCAGTGGTTGCGCGTCCGCCTGTCGATGCAGGGGAACCGGGTTTGCGCCCCGGTCTGGGAGGATCCCACATGCCGCGGAGCGGCTGCGACCGTGAGCCATGGCCGCTGAGCCTGCGTGTCCGGAGCCTGTGCTCCGCAACGGGAGAGGCCACGGCAGAGGCCCGCATACCACAAAAAAAAAAAAAAAAAAAAAAAAAAGAATTAAGGTTTTGAAAGTTACTTTTTTTTTTTTTTTAAGGTAGGTAGACCCTTAAAAATACAACTCAAGAAACTAATCACAGGTATTCATACTTGATGTTATTCAAATTGTAATCTAGTTTTCTTCAGCTTCTGATTGGAGAAGAATAAGCAAGAAGACATCAGCAGAGAGGGAAAAATATATATATATAATATTTTAAGCTGGTACCAGTCTAGATATATTTTCATTAGAACAGCAGCTCTCAAAGTATAGTCTGAAAACCCTGGGTGATTGTCAAGATTCTTTCATGGTTTTATATATATATATATATATATATATATATCTGAAACACTTTGCTGTACACCCAAATCATTGTAAATCAACTATATTTCAATAAAAAAGAAAAAAATCCGATAAGCAGAAAAAATAAAACCAAGACATTGAAATATTTATAAACTGTTTACTATGTGCTACTCCTATTATTATTCAGATATAATATCTTTTTGTTTTGTTTTATTTTAATTTAATTTTATTATTTTTATACAGCAGGTTCTTATTAGTTATCTATTTTATACATATTAGTGTATACATGTCAATCCCAATCTCCCAATTCATCACACCACCACTCCCCCCACCACAAGTTTCCCTCCTTGATGTCTATACGTTTGTTCTCTACATCTGTGTCTCTATTTCTGCTTTGCAAACTGGTTCATCTGTACCATTTTTCTAGATTCTACATATATGAGTTAATATAAGATATCTGATATTTGATAATATAAGATATTTTTCTCTTTCTGACTTACTTCACTCTGTATGACAATCCCTAGGTCCATTATCTTTTTGAATTATGGTTTTCTCTGGGCATATGCCCAGTAGTGGGATTGCTGTGTCGTATGGTAATTCTATTTTTAGTTTTTTAAGGAACCTTCATACTGTTCTCCATAGTGGCTGTATCAATTTACATTCCCACCAACAGTGCAAGAGGGTTCCCTTTTCTCCAAACGCTCTCCAGCATTTGTTGTTTTTATCTTTTCTGATGATGCCCATTCTAAGCGGTGTGAGGTGATACCTCATTGTAGTTTTGATTTGCATTTCTTCTTGTTTATGGTTTCCTGTGCTGTGCAAAAAGCTTTTAAGTTTCATTAGGTGCCATTTGTTTATTTTTGTTTTTATTTCCATTACTGTAGGAGGTGGGTCAAAAAAGATCTTGCTGTGATTTATGTCATAGAGTGTTCTTCCTATGTTTTCCTCTAAGAGTTTTATAGTGTCTGGCCTTACATTTAGGTCT
>NC_041231.1:79227936-79228600 GCF_002837175.3 Physeter macrocephalus | reverse complement strand
CTATTTGGGGTCTTTTGTGTCTCCATACAAATTTTAAGATTTTTTTGTTCTACTTCTGTGAAAAATGCCATTGGTAATTTGGTAGGGATTGCATTGAATGTGTAGACTGCTTTGGGTAGTATAGTCATTTTCACAATATTGATTCTTCCAATCCAAGAACATGGTATATCTCTCCATCTGTCTGTGTCATCTTTGATTTCTTTCATCAGTGTCTTACAGTTTTCTGAGTACAGGTCTTGTACCTCCTTAGGTAGGTTTATTCCTAGGTATTTTATTCTTTTTGTTGCAGTGGTGAATTGGATTGTTTCCTTAATTTGTCTCTCTGATCTTTCGTTGTTAGTGTATAGGAATGCAAGAGATTTCTGTGCATTAATTTTGTATCCTGCAACTTTACCAAATTCATTGATTAGCTCTAGTAGTTTTCTGGTGGCATCTTTAGGATTCTCTATGTATAGTATCATGTCATCTGCAAAGAGTGACAGTTTTACTTCTTTTCCAATTTGTATTCTGTTTATTTCTTTTTCTTCTTTGATTGCCGTGGCTAGACTTCCAAAACTATGTCGAATAATAGTGGTGAGAGTGGACATCCTTGTCTTGTTCCTGATCTTAGAGGAAATGCTTTCCGTTTTTCACCATGAAGAATGATGTTTGCTGTGGGTTTGTC
>NC_041231.1:79226626-79227774 GCF_002837175.3 Physeter macrocephalus | reverse complement strand
CCACTTTCTGGAGAGTTTTTATCATAAAAGGGTGTTGAATTTTGTCAAAAGCTTTTTCTGCATCTATTGAGATGATTATGTGTTTTTTATTCTTCAGTTTGTTAATATGGTGTATCACATTGATTGATTTGCGTATACTGAGGAATCCTTGCATCCCTGGGATAAATCCCATTTTATCATGGTGTATGATCCTTTTAATGTGTTGTTGGATTCTCTTTGCTAGTATCTTATTGAGGATTTTTGAGTCTACCTTCATCAGTGATATTGGTCTGTAATTTTCTTTTTTAATAGTATCTTTGTCTGGTTTTGGTATCAGGGTGATGGTGGCCTCGTAGAATGAGTATGGGAGTGTTCCTTCTTCTGCAAGTTTTTGGAAGAGTTTGAGAAGCTCTTCTCTAAATGTTTGATAGAATTTACCTGTGAAGCCCTCTGGTCCTGGACTTTTGTTTGTTGGAAGATTTTTAATCACAGATTCAATTTCATTACTTGTGATTGGTCTGTTCATATTTTCTATTTCTTCCTGGTTCAGTTTTGGAAGGTTATACCTTTCTAAGAATTTGTCCATTTCTTCCAGGTTGTCCATCTTATTGGCCCTTCTACTAACTTTCGGTTTTGTTTGCTCTTCTTTCTCTAGTTCCTTTAGGTGTAAGGTTAAATTGTTTATTTTAGATTTTTCTTGTTTCTTGAGGTAGGATTGTATTGTTATAAACTTCCCTATTAGAACTGCTTTTGCTGTACCCCATAGGTTTTGGATCATCATGTTTTCTTTGTCATTTGTCTCTAGGTAATTTTTGATTTCCTCTTTGATTTCTTCAGTGATCTCTTGGTTATTTAGTAATGTATTGTTTAACCTCCACGTGTTTGTGTTTTTTATATTTTTCCCTGTAATTGATTTCTAATCTCATAGCATTGTGGTGGGAAAAGATGCTTGATACAATTTCAGTTTTCTTAAATTTACTGAGGCTTGTCTTGTGACCCAAAGTGTGATCTATTCTGGAGAATGTCCCATGTGCATTTGAGAAGAAAGTGTAATCTGCTGGTTTTGGATCGAATGTCCTATAAATATCAATTAAATCTATCTGGTCTATTGTGTCATTTAAAGCTTGTGTTTCCTTATTAATTTTCTGTCTGGATGATCTGTCCATTGG
>NC_041231.1:79201203-79226572 GCF_002837175.3 Physeter macrocephalus | reverse complement strand
GCATTTGCCTTATGTATTGAGGTGCTCCTATGTTGGGTGCATATATATTTGTAATTGTTATATCTTCTTCTTGGATTGATCCCTTGATCGTTATGTAGTGTCCTTCCTTGTCTCTTGTAACATTCTTTATTTTAACTTCTGTTTTATCTGATATGAGTGTTGCTACTCCAGCTTTCTTTTGATTTCCATTTGCATGAAATATCTTTTTCCATCCCCTCACTTTCAGTCTGTATGTGTCCCTAGGTGAAGTGGGTCTCTTGTAGACAGCATATGTGTGGGTCTTGTTTTTGTATCCATTCAGTGAGCCTGTGTCTTTTGGTTGAAGCATTTAATCCATTCACATTTAAGGTAATTATCGATATGTATGTTCATATTACCATCTTCTTATTTGTTTTGGGTTTGTTTTTGTAGGCCCTTTTCTTCTCTTGTGTTTCCTGCCTAGAGAAGTTCCTTTAGCATTTGTTGTAGAGCTGGTTTGGTGGTGCTGAATTCTCTTAGCTTTTGCTTTTCTGTAAAGCTTTTGATTTCTCCATCAAATCTGAATGAGATCCTTGCCGGGTAGTGTAATCTTGGTTGTAGGTTCTTCCCTTTCATCACTTTAAATATATTGTGCCACTCTCTTCTGGCTTGTAGAGTTTCTGCTGAGAAATCAGCTGTTTATCTTATGGGAGTTCCTTTCTACGTTATTTGTCATTTTTCCCTTGTTGCTTTAAAATTGTTTTCTTTGTCTTTAATTTTTGTCAATTTGATTACTATGTGTCTCGGCATGTGCCTCCTTGGGTTTTTCCTGCTTGGGACCCTCTGCGCTTCCTGGACTTGGGTGGCTTTTTCCTTTCCCATGTTAGGGAAGTTTTCGACTATAATCTCTTCAAATATTTTATCGGGTCCTTTCTCTCTCTCTTCTCCTTCTGTGACCCCTATCATGCAAATGTTGGTGCATTTGATGTTGTCCCAGAGGTCTCTTAGGCTGTCTTCATTTCTTTTCATTCTTTTCTCTTTATTCTGTTCCACTGCAGTGAATTCCACCATTCTGTGTTCCAGGTCACTTATCCATTTTTCTGCCTCAATCATTCTGCTTTTGATTCCTTCTAGTGTAGTTTTGAGTTCAGTTATTGCATTGTTCATCTCTGTTTGTTTGTTTTTAATTCTTCTAGGTGTTTGTTCTTTCATTCTTCTAGGTCTTTGTTAAACATTTCTTGCATTTCTTGATCTTTACGTCCATTCTTTTTCTGAGGTCCTGGATCATCTTCACTATCATTATTCTGAATTCTTTTTCTGGAAGGTTGCCTATCAACACTTCATTTATTTGTTTTTCTGGGGTTTTATCTTGTTCCTTCATCTGGTACATAGTCCTCTGCCTTTTCATTTTGTCTATCTTTCTATGAATGTGTTTTTCGTTCCACAGGCTGAAGACTGTAGCTCTTCTTGCTTCTGCTGTCTGCCCTCAAATAATATCTTATTTTATTATCTATAATATTCTCAGCAGCCCTGTGCAGGAGGTGCTATTGTTATCTCCATTCTGCCTTCATGCTTTGGAAGTAAAGTTCCTTGGCCCAAGTCACATAGCTAGTCAGTGGCAGTGAAAGGACTGACCACAGGTGTGCTAACCTCATTTCTTGCTCTCTGCCTGAACAACTCTGCTATGTTGCTCCTTGCTCTGGCTAGGTGAGTATGTAGAGGGTGTGGCAGGTATCACTCATCTAAGGAATTCAGTCTAGACAGGCCAACTCATCAGGAAGAAGACAACAAGGAGTTCTAGGTGTAGGTGGCAGGCAGGATCTAGTTTCAATGTCAGGTCAGAAAAAGGCACTAGACAGAGGTGGATTGATAAACTGAGTCCATGAGAAAGGCAGGCAGCCTCCTGACTTCTTTTATGCTCTTTGCTTGTGAGGCAGGACACCAGAGTAGTTAAGAAGGGAGGACTCGAGCTGGGCTGCTCAGAGTTGAGTCCTGGTTCTTCCCCTGGGGCTGCATAATCTTTGGCAAGTTGCTTAAGCTTCTTGTACCTTATTTTTCCAAATAGAGTGAATATGATAATAATATTCCCACCTACCTCATAGGATTGTTTGAAATTAAAAGAATTTATGAAATAAGCCCTTCAGACAGTCCCCAGCCCTTAGTACATTTTACATACATCTATGTAAGTGTGAGCAATTTTTTTTTATTTGTGATTGTCTGGGACTCATAAATGTTGATTAAGAACAAAAGAGATGAATTCAGGTTCCAACAGAATGAGAGGCAGAGCTGTTGGGGTGATGGTGCTGAGTGCTTAGCACGCAACCTCTGGAACCAAAATTTGCTACTTATTGGCTGTATAAGCCTGGATTATTAGCTAACCTTTTTGTGCTTTAGCTTCTTCCTCTGTAAAATGGAGAAGATAAGAATGCTCACCTAAATCAATTATGGATAATAGTGGGCTAATGAATATTAGCTGCTTAGGTGAGGACTTGGACCATCATAAGTATTTGACTGAGGTCATACTGTAAAAGCAAACTATGCCTTCAGCGACTGGAGAACAGAAATTCTGTCCAGTTTCAAAAATCATTCGAAGAATTGGCAAAGATCATAGCTCTTTGACAATAAGATTTTGTCAAACAAAAGACAGTAGGGTCTTTCAGCATAGTAAAAACAATGAGAAAGTAGGGCTCCCATAATTTGCACACAAATGGATAGAAAATGTATACAGAAGGCAAAACTGTGTGCAGATTCCTGAGAGAAAGGGCCAGTCTTCTCTGTTAGCTGATGGTCCCAGTATGTCCCAGGAAGAGGACAGGGCTGGGCCCGAGTATGGTGAGGAGGTCAGGCCTTCAGTAGGTAGCAAGGTCCCATTGTGTCACTTTTCCTTTCTTCGTTGCTTTTTTTCTTCCTCCATCCCCCACCTTACTGAAAAGCATAAAACGTAAAATCCATAGGACTGGTAGTCTGAAGACCTGGGTTTTGTGTCTTGATCTACCATCATCCAACAGCGGGACCCCAGAGAAGACACTTGATCTCTTGGGACCTCAGTACCCTCATTTGGAAACAAGAAGGCCAAATTAAATTATTTTAAAAGACCTTTCCTAGGCTGATCCTTGGAATTCAATTAAGCTACCCAGAAATCTAGGGACTTTCTGGAACGAAATTAGGAATCCGGATGGTCTAGCACAAATGTTAAGGCCCACTCCTTCAGCCAGGCACTAGATATCCCAAATGAAACAAATGGAGAGCCCCAGGAGCAAAGGTCCCCCTGACCCTCTGTCTTGGCAGCCATGGGAGGACAGCCTGAGGTGAGTCTGCGTAAGCAACGCGTGCTCAACCAGAAGTTGTTTATCTGGACACCGTCATCATTCCCTGTGAAAAATGCCCTGGAGAGCTTTGTGCATCCTCTTCACCTCCTCGTCAGGACCTCTGCAGTCGTACTGTGCTAGTGTTCCTGTTGTTCGTCATGTTTTAAAATTAGCTTCTTAATCCCTTTAATGTTTTCAATGTCTCTGTCTTGAGGTATGCACTCAGCCGGCACTTAGTGTGAAGCAACCTTTTTACAGCATATAAATAACAGAAATAGATTACTCCCATATCCCTGGCCTCTTCACTAAATTAAGTGCATTTACTCATTGCTCTTATTTTTGTTCTTGGTGAAATAAACCTGAATTTTTGGCAATAAGTTTGGCTTTCAAATTCCGTGGTTCATTCTTTAGCTTCATTCACTGAGAAGGCAATAGCATTTTACGCCTTTGCCTGGAATATGTCCTCTTTTGTTAGTGACAGCATCCTTTTACCAGGAGGCTTTGACTCATTTTCTTTTCCTTTCATTCACTTTTCTTTCTTCTTGACTCCCTATACATGTCCTATCCTGAGCGCTCACCTCTTCTTTCTAAATAGTCTTCCTTGGAAATTGTATCCACTAACAACTTCATATCCCCTTTAAGCAGATGACTTCCAAATCTTGTGTTTTGACATTTAGATAGCTATTTCATCAGATACTTACTTCTATCATTCACTAGACATTTACTGAACACCTTGAACGGTATCCTGTGCTGGTGCTACGGATGTAAAGATGGGTGACTTTCTCTACTTCCAGCATTCTCATGGAGTCTACCTGAAGTGACAGACACACAGTCTGATAAAACCAACCCAATGTGACAAGTGCTAAGATAGAATATTAAAAAAAATGCTTTTAGAACATAGAGAAGTGAGTTAACTAAACCTCTGAGGGCTATCAAAGACAGGCTTCACAGACAAGAGGACATGGGAGGTGGGTCTTGAAGTTTGAGTAGGAGTTTGTGAGCAGTGACCTCTCTGAACTTCCCTCTGTTGGTTTGCTCTGATGTTCTGCTGTCACCTCAAACTTCACATGTCAAAAGTCAAATTCTCTGCCTTACTCCCTAAATTATGTCACACATTTGACTTTCCTATTTCATTATTCCCACAGTCATCCAGGGAATATATTTTAGGGATTTTTGTCTCTTTTCTCTCTATTGCCCTACTGTCAGGTCAATCTGCCTGAGGTTATTTTCCCCATTTCATTTGTCTTTTAAATCATTGCCATATCAATTTTTTACAACCATCATTTTGATTTTGTCACTCACCTATTCAAAGATAATGGCAAACTGATGTTTGTTCAGGGCTTACTTTGTGAAGTGTTTTCTTTATCTTATTCTCAAAACAATCTGGTGAAATAAATGCTATACTTTTCCGAATCTCTCTGAAATGTATAATCCAGTACTCAGTGAGCTCCTGGAAAGCAGAGATGACATTCTGTTCATCTCGGCACCCTCAGTACCTCTTAAGCTGCTGGTTCATAAATGAGGTCCAATAAATATTGTATTATGTATCTGTTCCTCCCTTGTGTCTGAACATCTTTATGTGACCAGTAAAAATTATTCGATCAAAAAAAAATTCGATCAGAAGACATTGACATTGGGTCATAAAAAAGACAGTTTCCCCTTTACTGCAGTGCTGGTGCTGTGTCTCCATACACTGCTTAGCAATCAGAGAACCACCTCCTGATGCCGTGATGGCCACTGTTGCAGAATTCTTGAACTTCAAGCTCCCTAATGGATTTTTAACATTCAGTGCTATGTAGATGCAGAACCACTCCATGTAAACCACTTTTCTTAATTATGCCACCAAAGACACCATGTACACAATAGTTTGTCTAAATCATTGTTAATACCAGGCTGAATTTAATTGCCTTGCATGGCTTTCAGTGATGCTCTATGGTATTACAGACCTAGAGACTCTGGTCTTTCATGTTTCTTTAAAAATGGGGGGTAGGTGTCTGTGGCTTATAATCTGTACTCTTTATTTGCATATCTTGTCTCCTGAATTTACAAGAAAACTGGTTGTAGAAGCCATAATATAAAAAACATATAAAAATATTAATGAAGTAAAATAATTTAAATCTGAATCTGTAAGAATTTGAAATGTTTCAACCTGGCAACATAGAGTAGCCAAATACTCTCCCTCTGGTCTGACATGGACTAATTAGGGTAAAAAGAGTCAATGACTTTTTTGGGGTTGTTAGTGTTCTCATGAAACCATAGCACATAGTCGATCTTGCATTTTAAAAGGAAGTTTGCTGACATGAAGAATATGATGAATCAAAAAACTGTTTAGAAATGTGCTTGACTTTGCAATAACAGTTTATGTTCTTTCTCAGCCAAAATGCTTTGAACACATTAGGCGCTCTTTCCAAGAGCCCCTGCTGCCATCTGCTGGTTTTTATGATTCAGCAGCAAACTGCTAAATGGAGAATGGATGACAGGGTTCAGTTATAACCTATAAGGGAAGAGAATCTGAAGAATATATATATTTTTTAATTCAATATATATGTATATTCATATATATGTATATTCATATTCAATATATATGTATAGGTATAACTGAATCGCTATGCTGTACACCTGAAACTAACATGATATTGTAAATCAACTATACTTCAATAAAAAAGAAGCTATGTACAAAAAAAAAAAGAAAGAAAAGAAAAAACAGCAAAAAAAAGATGTTATTTTCAGGGAAAAAAAATCATTTTGTAATTTCATCATGTTCTAAAGAATAGAAGTGAATACTAAAATGAGATTAGGGGGCTTCCCTGGTGGCGCAGTGGTTGAGAGTCCACCTGCCGATGCAGGGGACGCGGGTTCGTGCCCCGGTCCGGGAAGATCCCACATGCCGTGGAGCGGCTGGGCCCGTGAGCCATGGCCGCTGAGCCTGCGCGTCCGGAGCCTGTGCTCCACAACGGGAGAGGCCACAACAGTGAGAGGCCCGTGTACCGCAAAAAAAAAAATAAAATAAAATAAAATAAAATAAAATAAAATAAAATGAGATTAGGTTACAACTACCTAGAAAAAAATGCCTTCTTATAGAATCTTGGACATAAAATAAAATGGGGATTTACCCTGGGTCCTAGGAAAAGCCCTTATCTTCCCTGTAAAAAAACAGACTTCCGTCAGTGAAATCAGGTTGAAATCTATCTGGGATAGATGTGAAGTGAAGCAGACTCCAAAACCAGGCACTCTGTGTGTGACTGAGGGGGAAGTTAGACTGGTTACTGGTGGGGGAGGGAAGTAGGTGTTGGGAGATGGGCTGGAAAGGCCTTCTAACAGTGGTTCTCAAACTCCAGGGGATCCGAATCCCCTGGAAGGCTTCTTCAAATGAAGATTCCTGGGGCCTCATCCAGAGATGTACTGGGAAATGCTTAAGAACTGTTTCATGAGAAAAAAGACCCTGCTTTGTAGCAGTTGCTGATTTCCATGGTGAATGCTCCCACCATGGCTGATTTCAAGCCACCAACATGGTATCACTAAACGCGGGGTCAGGAAGGATGCCCTGTAGCATCTCTTATGTAGCATTTCCACCGCCCACCTACACTCGTTCACCTGCACCTACAAATAACCTCAAGAGCATAGATGACAGTAAAATGTAGTTATTTTATTAAGAAGCATTGAATTTCAATCGTATTATTTCCATTTTAAATATAATTTATTTACTTGAAAGTTTATGTAATTTAAGGTTTAGTCATGGTTGTGTTTAACAATCAGCTTACGAAATTCTTGGAAATTTAACAATCTGTTCTCCAGTGTGGGTAGGAACTGGCTCCAGCACACAGCTGACCCCACCCCCAGAGTGGCTTCGAGGATTTCATTGTTATGGAGTGGGGTCCAAGAATTTGCATCTCTGACATCCCCAGGTGATGCTGATACAGCTATTCCATGGCCCAGACTGAGAACCGCTGGGCTAGAATACAGCACTGGAAAGTGACTGGGTGCTTCGTTTAATCTAGATGAGTGAGGGAGGTTCTGTGAAAGGCTAAAATTGGAGCTGAGCCCTGAACCGTTAGAAAACTCCAGACTTGGAAAAACTGGGATCAAGAGAACCAGGTAGAACTTGCCTTGGTAGGAGCAGGGTTACTTCCTCCAGTGTGGCAGCTGGAAAGATCACAGTGGGATCCAGACGCAGGCAGTTTTTACGGGAGTGTGAAGGTGAGGCCGTCCCCGAATGACTGAAGCTAGATTCTCCATGTGGAATGAGGCAGGTTCATCAGCCTATGAGATGGGGAAGGACATTGTATATTTGAGACACCTATTTGTGAAATAGCCATTTTGCAGTGGGAGAAAAATAAATATTCTAAGGAAACATATTTCGAATTGCTGGCGATGTTAGCTGGCTGTTTGAGATTCTTTTGGTTATGAATGCAAAGTGAGAGCAGTTGGCATGGTTATGTCGTTTTCTCTAGTAACACTGAGTTGCCAGGGTGCTGGTGCAAAGGAGTGGGTGATTGGGAAGCCTAAGGCTGGTCAGATTAAAATGATGGAGAAAGATCTCTGCAGTTATTGTGGGTATTGGCAAGGCACTGATGACAGGCGTGGGATATAGAATCCAAGGTTTGCAAGGAACTGAGGACGTGGGGTTGCTTTGATTCTGGATAGTGGAAAAGTCAGAGCCTTAATGACTGGAGGGTTAAATGAAATGGAAGAATTGTTGGAAAGGCCAGAGAGAGGGATGCTTGAAGTGTTTGCTTTAAAAACTCAGGCTATGTTTTTTCTGATCTAGCCATAATAATAGACTTTTGTCAGCTACAGTATTTAAGATATTTTGTCGATACTGTTAAATTGCATATTATCACAACTTTCTTGAAGTCGAAACAAGGATAATAAAGATAATGATAATAAACTGTCTCACAGATTATTAATGTCAAATGACATACAGAAGAGTGGGGTTTTGGGAGAGAGCACTGGCCTTAGCCTCAGACTAAGCTTAGCATCCAGACAGCTGGATGTGAGTTTCAGATCATTCACTTAACAGCTGCGTGACTTGGGGTATAGCAAAACCTCTCTGAACCTCAGTTTTCTCATCAGTGAAAAGGGCCTGATAGTTTCCTCCATGTAGTGTTGTAAGGGTTAATCATGTATGTAAATCACCTGGCCTGGTGCCTGGTTCTTAGGACATGGCAGCTTTATTCTTATTCCTTCAATACAAATACTTAGGAAAGTGTTATAGCTTGTTTCTCTGAAATACGCCACCCCAAGTAAAATAGAATATGTTGGATTATGACAATGAGATATATATAAGGAATCAGAGAAAATGGATGCACCCGTATTTTACATCAGCTCCCATGATTGTCTGGGGAACAAATGAGACTCCAGAAAAATAGCCAGAAGGATTAATGGCCACTGGATGGGAGTACTTCCCTGCAGTACTTATAAATGAACAGCTTCTTTCTCTCTCTCCAAATTGATATGTCCCTTCGATGGTTTTATAGAACTAAATTGTAATCTGAGTTCATTTTCATAATCTTTCCTAATCAATTTGTTTCTCTCTATTGCCTTTTTAATCGGGAGGCTTCGAAACAAATCACAGATCTTAAAGGAGAAATCTCATTTGAGGGCTCCTTGAGCGAAGATATGCAAATTAAACCAACAGTGAGATATGGCTTTTATCTCTCAAATGGGCCAAGTGAGTGAAAAGAAAATGATGATACTCAACAGGGGGGAATGTACAGTGAATCCTTGCTTGAAGACTGTAAATTGGTACAATCTTTCTGAAAAACCATTTGATAATACATCAGGAGTCATAAAAAAAGCCCATGTTTTTTGACATAGCCATTCCCCCCTAGGCATGTATTCTAAAGAAATAGTAAAACAGTGTTGTGCAAAGATTTAGGAATAAATATATTCATTATGGTGAAAATAAAAATAAATAAAGGTGAGATAAACTAAAGTTCAGCAGTAGGAGAATGGTTTTAAAATGATGGCATGTCCATACAGTGGTAAATGCTATAAGATTGAATTTTTAAAAATACAAGTTATAAAACTGAAGGTTTTGCCTGATGCCAGTTCTATAAATAATAAGCACAGAAAATTTTATGGAAATAAATCTATCACAACATTAACCATTGTTATTTCAGTACAGTAGAAAGTCAGTTGATTTTCATTTTGTCCTTTTTTTTTAAAGCCTCTCTACATTTTCCAGGTACTTTACAAAAACAATATATTATTTTATATGAAAAACAAAACATTAAAAGGTGTTGAACTTATTGAGAAAAGGGTACAATGCTAGATCCTTCCACTTTTCCACACTTTCTGTGCTTTCAACAGTCAGATTTCTGCCATCCCCTCTCTACTGGAATTGTTCATTTAGAGGTTTTGGTGCCTGAAATTGTCCACTCCACAGGCATCTTCTCAGCCCTGAGTTTACTTAATTTCTCAGCATAGCTTACACAATTGATTTATCCTTTATTCATTTTTTAATACTAGCTTTATTTAGATGTAATCTACACATAGTAAAATTCACCATTTTAAAATGCACAATCACTTCTTTGTTCTTGAAACACCCTTCTTAAATTGCTGTGTCTGGACACTACCCTGATTTATTCATTCATATTGGGGGTCATTGGGCGCCATCTATGTGCCAGGCGCTAGTTCCCCTAACTTTACTCTGCCATTCCTTTTTAGTCCCCTTTGCTAGGTCCTCTTCCTCTGCTCTCAAAAATCAACATCCGTAAAGCTCTGTTCTCTCTCTCAGCATTGTCCGCACTAGCCAGTCAGTTCACCTCAGCCCAGTGTATCTTCTGAATCTCTTCACCCACGTGTACGATTAATGCCTGAAAGCTCACGGGTCCACAGCTGAATTCATCTCTCCGTGTCCCTTGCCACACAGCTCCATTCCTGCACCCGCTTCTGTGTTTCTATCCTGATTAATGGTGTCCCGGTCCTGCAAGTCAATCGCGATAGAAGACCTAGAGACACATTTGATTCCGACTATTTTTTTTTTTTTTTTTTTTTTTTGCGGTACGCGGGCCTCTCACTGTCCAGCGGCCCCTCCCGTTGCGGAGCACAGGCTCCGGACGTGCCGGCTCAGCGGCCATGGCTCACGGGCCCAGCCACTCCACGGCATGTGGGATCTTCCCAGACCGGGGCAGGAACCCGTGTCCCCCGCATCGGCAGGCGGACTCTCAACCACTGCGCCACCAGGGAAGCCCCCCCCGACTATTTTCTTTTATGACTGCCTTGTCTATTTTAAGGATCTTGATTCTGTACCATTCAAGCCATTTCTGTAACCAATGACCTGGTTTCACCCTCATTGGCTTGGCACCTCTCAAGTGGACAGTGCAGTTGTCTTTGGGGATCCCGTCTCTATCTTCCACGCTGTCGCCAGGGTCATCTTCCTAATGATAGTCCTGGTTAAGTCCCTCTTCTGTTCCAAAACCTTTCTACAGTATAAAGCTAAAAACTGCTTGGCTCAGTAATCAAAGACGTACATGACCTGGCCCCAAACATACTCTTCCAGGCCTACATACCACTGTTGAGCCCTGTGACTCTCCTACAATCCAGCCAGATTTGAGAATTCATGAGAATTCATACACCCCCTTCACTTAACCCATCATGGTGCACTTACTTCCATCATTCCATTTTTCCTCCATTTCTGCTAATTAATACATGGGCCACTTCCCAAGACCAGTTCAGATGATCCAGTTTCTAGGAAGTCCTCTGTCATCTCTTTAACCTTTCCCACCTCTCCACTCCC
The DNA here is from genome assembly GCF_002837175.3 of Physeter macrocephalus. Taxonomy (NCBI): domain Eukaryota; kingdom Metazoa; phylum Chordata; class Mammalia; order Artiodactyla; family Physeteridae; genus Physeter; species Physeter macrocephalus. Next base: position 79,215,565 of record NC_041231.1, on the reverse strand, counting down.
ATCGCCATTTGTCTGGAAACTTCGAGCACTTACCACGCTCTACAAGGCTGTTGCAATTTGCCCATTTGTATTTATCTCCCACTTATACTAATAGCAGCCACTGGGGCTCCTTTATCTTTGTGTAATTCATGATTCTAGCATAGGACTCTATGCAAAATGGGCACTTAATAAATATATTTAGATTGAAAAGGAATTCAACATCCTGGTATTTTAATCTCTAATTTGGTTTCTAATACACAATGTTCAAGGCCTCCACCAATAGGCAGATTACCCCCACCTCCCTGCCAGCCTTTAATATCTCTGAATGTTTTTAAATCTAAGCAAGTACATAATTACTTAATTACTGAGGGCTGAGTGGCCGGCCTCATGGTCTTATGATCAGAATCAAACTGATGGAGAAGAAAAACTCTAGGACTTGTCACCGTGCTTTGCCTCAGTCCATTCCTGATTCCAATCTACCAGTGAATCTGGTAGCACTTCTGTCATTAAAGAAAGCATCGCTTTCACTCTGCCAGGGGTTGATCTGCCCAGTTTGGTGAGCAGACGTAGTTCAGAGCTGTGGGCTTTGCTCTGTAACCATAAAGAGACTTCATCTCCCAGGATCTTCATATGGTAGCATCCTCAGCAGGTGGCAAAGAAAAAGAGGGGGCATTTGGTGCTCACCACTGGAGTCAACTCTGACTCAAGAGATCCATCAACCCATAGTAAATCTTATATTTTTAAGATCATATGCTTTAAAAAAAATTTCATAACCCCCAAGTTAAAAAAAAAACCTCATATATTTGAAATTGCACTCATACTGTTGATGCAGTCCAACAATTTCCTTCAATGATATCTTCCAATTTAGCTAATCCACAAGTCACAAGAGGACTTTTAACTGCCCTACAAAACTGGAGGGAATTTCCCATCTAAAAATCTTAGCAGGAAATCTATCTTTCAAGAGAATTGCTCACATTTCCTAGTTTAATTAGCCTAATTAATATATTTAAGTACTGACTAATTATTATCATGTTTTCAGGATGTAATCTATTCTTCAAAAGACACACACACTTCTGCTCTTCTTTTCATTCAGTTTGTCTCTGAGAATCTTTGATTCAATGCTGCCTCTCTCCTCTTGGGGAGAATTTTTTTTTAATATCATAAAGTTTTTGTTTCTCTTTTTTCTACTTCTCTATTCTGCCAGTATCAGTGAAAGCGCTTTTCTTTAGTAGAAGTTAAATCTTTAATGCCACTCAATTTATTCATTGCATCTCAGTAGAGCCACCATTTTGGTTAAAGAGAAAGCATCGTTTCTCTTATGAAAAAAAGGGATTAAGGGTAAGCATAAGAACATAAAATTAAGAGAGAGCTTAATAACTTATTCTTGGCTTAGTTGGCTAAGTTAATTCTAAATTTGAAAAGAAATGTGCAGAATTAAGATTGTATAACTTTATCGATCCTTTTGATAACTGTGTAGGCTAAATTTAAATCAAGGGGACGAATTATATTATCAGCTAGGAATGGAGAAGGGTCGATAGTGGACTGGAAGAAGACTAGTTTCTTTCCCATTCTATGAGCTCTTAAAATGTCATTGATAATATAAGAATAACCATGGGGACACTCAACAGAGAGCCTAAATGAGAGGCTTTCTTGGCCAGCATGGAATACCTCCGTTTCATTCATCCTTGCATTACAGTGTTCCTTTTTGTTTGTTTTAATATACATGAAATCAAATATACTCCACAAGGTATAGGCACTTCCTACTTTTTTTTGCCACAAAGCTGTATAAGATCCTGCTTCAGGTGGCAGGATAGTGAGAAACAACAAAAATAACTCTTCCCAAGTCTAAAACTCAAGTATCCGGCACAACACAGGAGGACCAGGAAGTCATTAAAATAGACTTCTGAAGAGGGGAAGAAGCATCCCAAAGTCGGTGTGAAAAAGTATGGCTCCCCTGAGGGTCCCATCTCCTACTGCTTGCACCTGTGGGTGCTGAAGGTCTGGTTTCCAGGTCTTTGGTGTTATTCTATATGCAGTAACCACAGAAGCGGCAGCTATGAGTCTGACAAGAAAAGATGATCAAGGCTGAAAATAATCAGGAACATGAATTACAGGAGAATAGTAATCTGTGGTCCCATAATGTAAGGACAGCCACCAGTCTGTGTATTACAGTGGACATGATTATAAGTAGCAACCATGAATGAGCACCTTCCATGTATGAAAGTGATTTCCATATGTTATCCCTGACCTTCAAAAGAATAGGAAGTGATGACTATTTTACAGATAAGATCTCAGAGATGTCATATGACTTGCTTAAAGGCATATAGAAAATAAGCAGAGAAGCCAAGTTCAATCTCATAGGGTTTAGAACTGGGGCTACGCTAGGAAGTGGTGATAAACAAGTCATTCCTTGTTGAGAGCATGTCCTGAGTTTAAAAGTTTGATTCCAAGCATCCTGCTTTTTATTATCCTTTAGGTACTCCCATAGTTCCACTCTAGCAACTTTTGAGTGACTCCATTAAACCCTTGAGGATAGACCTCCAATCCATCCCTTTCACGACCTTACTACCCTCCTTACCAGCTTAAGTGTTATGGCCCACCATTATAACAGCCTCCTTCAGAATGCCCTTAGTGGTCTTGCTCTCTTTATTATATTCCCTTGCGAGAGGCTTCACCCTAGCTTAACTCAATTCATGAGTCCGCCCCTGAGCAGTTGCTGGAGAAAAGTACACAACTGGCTGACTGTTCTCACTTTATACACAATACAGCCGACTACAACTGGACATTCAGTACGACTGGCATTTCTCCTGTAGGTGTCCCCTTTTCCACTCTCTGAAAGGGTTGTTTCACACTTTTTCATCTTTTTTCCAATCCCCATCTCAAATGGTCATATTGCCTCATACGTCATTGAGATTCCAGAAACAAGCAGAGACTCCCCACCTCATCTTTCCACGGCCAAGTCTACCCACCTGATTTCATGTTAGCCTGTGCTCTCTGCCTTCCCTCCTTTTGCAAAGGCTGAAGCATCTCTGATGCTAGCAAAGACCCAACCCTCCACTGTGCCCAGGGTCCCAACCCTTCTTGCCTCCAAAACTTTTGGTACCTACAATGAGCCTTCTTTCCTAAATGATGAATTTCTTTCTCCCTACTAGGTTATCCTTATCAGCATGTGAAGATATCTCCTGTCCTTAAAACAGAAAAGTCCCTTCTCTGCCCTACATCTTCTTCCAACTGTTTCTGTTACCCACGTCACAGAAAAACTTTTTGGAATAGTTTTCTATAATCATTGTCTCCCCACCTCAGATTGATTCCTCAGCCTGCTCCCAGTTAGGCTTCTCTCCCTGTCACTCCACTAAATGAGACAGCTCTCATTAAAGTGATAGTGAATTTATGTTGCCAAACCCAATAGTCATCTTTTTCCATAGTGTTCTTGACCTCTCAAGGGCATATGTCAAAGTAGACCATTCCTTCCTTCCTGAAACTCTTAACGCTCGTGACACAGTAATCTCTATTTCTCTTTCCTTGTTGCCTACATCTTTTCCGAGTCCTGTTCTCCTCTTTTTCCTCTGCTGAACTTGATGAACTCCATAGGTACGTTATTGGACACTTTCTATTTTCTATTTATACATTCTCCGTAGGTGATCTCATCCAGCCCCATAGCTTTTAATGCCATCTCAATGCCAACAACTCCTTCAAACTCTACTTCTAGTCTTGACCATACCCCAGAACTCCAGACTCAAAGATTTAATTGTCTACTGGACATTCCCATGGAAGTTGGAACTTCTCCTTTTCAGGCTTAACATTGGCAAAGCAGAGCTTTTGGTCACCCCACCAGAAAGCTTTGGGCTACCCCACCACATCTCAGTAAACACCATCACCACCCACTCAGTTACTCAAGTCAAACATCTAGGAGGCATCCTCCTTCCTAGCACTCTCCTTAACATATAATCCATATCAAGTCCTATACGATCTATATATGAAAAATACTAGATCAGACTTCTTCACTCTGTCTCTGCAACTATCATTTTAGATCAAGCCGCCATTTTCTTTTGCCTACGGTGACCTCCTAGTGGATATTCCTGCTTCTACTATCAGGCTGTCTACAACCCACGCTCCTCACAGCAGCCAGAGAGATCGTTACAAAGCACAAATATGATGATCATGTCAATTCTTTATTTAAAGCCCTCCAATCACTTCCCATCATACTTAGAATACAATTCAAACTCCTGACTCTGATTATGCCCTGCCAACATTTCAAATCTTACCTTATAACCATTCACCTTTTCACCCATCATGTTTCTGCCAAACTGTCTCTCTCTTTTTTTGTTTTGATCCTGAACCAGCTGTTCTTTCTTCCTGGGATGCTCTTCTTTTAAATTATTATAGGATTGGGTACCACTTTTCATTCAGATCTCAACTTCAATGTCTTATCCTTAGAGGTAGGACTTACTCTCACATCCCTCTTTTTTTCATTCTCTACTTGAAAATAATCTGACTTTAAAAATGGCTTATTTTGTTGATTCGCTGGTTGATTGGTTAGTTCATGTCTATCTCTCCCAACAAGCTCCAAGAGAGAAGAGCCTTGTCTGAGCTGTTTTCTGGCTCTATTCCCGATCCCTGTATCCCTTTTGTGGATGAATGAATGAATAGGCTCGTGAACCAGATGAGATTGTACTCACAAGTCTTGTTTCAGGGATAGCAAAGCACAGCAAAAAGAATGGTTTGGTACCAGAAACAACAAAACTAAGCCAGTGCCTTACATGTTAGTTTGAAGAGCTTGAAATGCATAAAATAATAAAAACAATCAGCCATTCTGAATTACTGAGTAAGGTTGGGGAGGGGCTTGATATGATGAGAACCACCTTGAAATAGCTGCTGTGTTTTGGCAATTTAGATGTAATTTAAGTTGGTTTCCCTACCGTGGTGGGAGGGCGAAAGAGAAAAATGAAATGGCCCAAGCAGAAAAAAGCAACACTGACTCAAGTAGACCACAAATGAAATGATCAGTCCTTTCGTAATTGAGGATTTACGATAATTTCTAAAAACTTCACCTCTAACTTTGCTGTCTGTTGCACCTGGAGCATCAGCTGTGTGGATTAGGCAGATGCAGGTACCTGAGCTGGGCTTCTTACCTAAACTGTGCCATTTCCCAGTATGTCAAGGAGGATGCTCCTGTCCTATAGGAGGAATGGGGGCCCTTATGATGCTCTTCTGCCTCCTGTGCCCTTATTATCTCTCTAAGGGCAGACCTGCCGTTGTTCCCAGGTTGATCGACTCATTGCCATGTTGGTTGAACACTCAGCATGTGCCAGGCACTGTACCAGGCCTGGGGCTACTGCACTGCCTCCCTTCCTACCCGGTTGCTTCATCTCCTTCGGGTCCCCCAACCAGTGCCACTTTTCAGACCACTTTGTCCCTGAGCAAGGTCTTCAGTGCATAACATCTTTCCAACATAACAATATGTCCAAGCGGAGACCATACCTCTAGCCATTGATTGGTTTATGGAGGTGGCTATTCATGGCCCATATTGATCAATATTTTCTTGCAGCAACCTTTTCATTTAGCTGTGTGGAGCCCATTGACAGATCGATTGATGCCAACATTTCCTTCGCGGCAGGCACTGAGCTGGATGCACACATGCAGAGGGAAGAGGACTCTGCCTTTGCTTTCTGAAATTAACTCCAGTGAGGACCTCCATGATTCCTCGTGGCTCCTAACTGCAGATCTTTTGAACACCTAAGAATGCTTTGACTCTTACACTAAAAAAACAAGGGCAGACCCAGTAGATAATAGTAGATAAGCACAGGCTTTGGGGGCAGACTTGGCTTGAAAACCCAGCTCTGCCACTTCGTAACTGTCTAGCCTTACAAAATTCCACAATATCTCTGACCCTGGGTCCTTTGCGTGTCAAATGTCAAGAGCGTTAGAATGTAGGAAGAGTACACAGGATAAGTGTTCAGTAAATAGTAGCTAAAATTAAAAGAAGAAATAACTGTTCTTTGATACTCTTATTTAAATATTGAAAGGTCACTAAGAATTCTTTAAACAGACCATATAATACATGGATGAACAGAATTATAGCAAACTCTACTCTGTGTTGCTTGTTTTTCGTTGGGCTGGTTTGGGAGAGGGGGGCGGCAATGATGCCTCTAGTTTAGGCCTTCTGAGGTTTTCACTTATTCTATATAGACTCTTAGAATCCTACGGTGAAATTTTTGGGCATCTTCATGTGAGTGAGGACTTTACTGAATATCCTATTCAGCCCCTATTGATGCTTTACTGAAAGGATATTTTGGCCACCTTGAGTAAATGCTGCAGATACACTCCACTCCGTTTTCTACCACCTTCCAGCCCCTCTATCCCCAGCCTTTGCAGAGAGCAACGCAGATCCGTGACTTTCCTGACAACCCACCAGGCTACTCAAGATTTACTCAGGGACTTGGGCTCTTCATAAAACCTAGTCCAGTTTATTACTATTTTGAAATCTTTTAATCCTAATTCTATGATTCAGTGAAAATTGTAGGACTCTAGTATAATATGGGGTGAGCCACATCTTACACTCAGCCGATGACTTTGCCGGAAAACTTGAGTTTACATATGGTGGAGAGAGATGTCGGCCAGTAGATAATAGAACTATATCGTGTTTCATTATATGGTTCAGGGCCTTGGTCCTGGAGATGTTCTATTACATTAAAGTCTATCTTACCTAAAGCAAAGCTGTAACAAGCAATAGAAGCCATATTCTTTTCAAATTGACTGGAAAGTTTAAAACTTGCCTTTAGTTGGCATGACCTGTGTTTCCTTGGACATCACATCTGATATCAGGGTGCAAGCTGTTAGATTGTTCCTAAATGTTAAAATCGCTCGTAGAAATACACACCTCAGTTAGCCCAGCGGAAGGGTCCTGGAGGCAGCTTTGCCATAGTGGGTAGCCTTAGGCTCATCATTTGTTGAATGATCAGTGGTGGGGACATAGCAGAGAATGAGAGCTGTGATAGCTTCTAGGAGCTCCCGATCACCTGACACTTACCATGGATGAGGTGTCTATGAACTTTTTGTTATTATGGTAAAATATGCATAACATAAAATTTACCATTTCAACCATTTTAAAATGTATTAAGTACATTCATATTGTTCAACCATCACCACTCTCTATCTTCAGAAATTTTTCATCTTCCAAACTGAAACTTCATATACCCAATGAAAGTAACTCCCCATTCTGCCCTTCCCCCCACCTGCCAGCCTCTAGCAATCTCTGTTGTACTTTCGGTCTCAATGAATTTGACTCCTCTAGGTACCTCATATATATATATATATGGAATCCTACAGTATTTGTCCCTTTCTGTCTGGCTTATTTCACTTTGCATAACGTTCTCAAGGTCCGTCCATTTTGTAGTGTATGTCAGAATTTCCTTCTTTTTAAGGCTGAATAGCATTCCACTGTATGTATGTACCACATTTTGTTTAGCCCTTCATCCATCCTTGATGGAAAATATTCTGTGTGTTCTTCCGAAGAACCATAGACTGTTCTCACTGCTTGATACTTGAAGCTTGTGTCTTCAGAAGACTGAGGTATTTTTTCAAGGTTTCACCCTAAGAAATGGAGTTGCTGATGAGCAAACTTAGCCCTGTGAGTTCCCTCCTGCTGTCGGCTTCCTGCATGCACCAGCCACCTTTCAATTATTGTAAGGATGCCCAACATCTTGGTTATAAGAGAACTTTGAAACCCCAAATTGACAAATATCTTAAGATCATATCACCCTAGTTAACATTTCGTATTTTCCAAATAATATTAATTACTGTGCTTTTGAATTGTTCAAAGATTTTCTCTATAAGTAGGATTTTTCACAAAACAAGAAAATCATAATTCCTACAGGCTGCTCTTATGAATCTGCTTCTTATGTGGAACCTCACCTCTGCTGGGCATTCAGGAAATATTTGGATACTGTAGTGACAGACAAGAGATGCCCATTGTAAGACTGGTCTGTTCTATTGATATTTCGTGGGCGTGCCTTTTTGCCTGGTGGCCAGCAGATGGCGACATACCATACGCTGTTTCCTACTCTGGAAAAATCTCACCAAATCCTCTTCAGCTTTTTCAGCGTGTCCTCATCCACTTCAAGTACGCCATTGAGAATGGGGTCTAGTATTGATATATTTCACATCAACTGGTAGCTGTAAACTTTGGTCAAAAAATATGAACTTGTACATGGAGAAAAAATTTTTAAAGAAGGTACAAGAGAGTAAAATGTTGGCATGGTTAATTAATAAACCTTTAAAAGGTGTAAGAACAAACTCAGTTTAAATTTCTTATTTCCTCCTATAACCCTTCTGTACCTACAAAATGTGATATTTTTAAGTTATTGCATTCATATTTGCTTGTAGAATTGTATACAAAAGAGAGTTAATCTGTAGGACTCTGGGGTTGATGAGAACCTTGAGAAGTCATTTTAGACTATTCCTTTTCTTTACATGGAATTCCTAATATTTATGCCCAATGCTCCTAAAAACTCCAAGACAACTTTTTCATTCAGATAAATTGCCATATAAGGAATCTATTTGTTAGCATAATTAAAAAGACATCTGAATGGCAAATGATCTTCGTTTGGATTTCACGGTTTGGTGTATCCCGATGAAATTCATGGAACCTAGAATGTCTCCCAGAACCCAGGATTTTATGTGATGGTTGGCCCTTTCTTGTCCTCTTGACTTCCTGCATATAAGTAGGAGCAAACATGATACAGACATTCTTAAGAGGATGGCATTTCTCTTGGTCACACTATCTCCAGTTGGAAAAAAACCAATAATAAGGCAAGTTAGAAATGTCATTTCCTTGCCGAGCCCCTGACCAATCTTTTTCGTATTCCTTATTATCTGGTTATTCAAAGTGGCTGAATCACTCAGTCGGGTAGAGCACCAAGATAGAGAAGCCAAGAAGCTGAGTTCCTTCTCTGCATGGGCTGGCAGCTCTGCTCTGTTTGGCTGGCAGGACCTGTATCCTAATCTTGGCCGCTGCCCCAGGAGACCTAGTAGTAGCATTCAGCATCAATCTGTCACCATTACTGGAAATAGGAAATCTTCAAATTATACCCGCTTCCCTCCCAGCGGAATCTTCTATACATGAAGGGCAGCACATCCAGCTCCTTTTCTTTTTTTTTCACAGTAGAGGGAGGCCAGCTAAACTGCTTACCTAATTAGTCACCACCTTCCGGGCAGGACAAAGAGAACCCGGGTTGCAGGCTGAGCCAGCTGGTCCCATCTGCAGCAGGTTGCCAGAAGAACCTGCAGGCATCACAGCTGTTTAGCCCCATATCGGACGGCTCTAAACGTGTGAACAGGTACCTGGGCAAAATAATGTAGAGCAGAGAGGTGAGAGCTGCCCACCGGGAAGTAATAGGAACATTGTCGAACAACTTTGGAAAGCTACCTCTTCGAGGGAGCTGACAGAGGCCACGGAGGAAACAGAAAATATTCGTGGTTCCAGAAGGACTCTGACCAGAAAAATCCTCAGAAGTTGCTCCCCTCCTGAGAAAATAATCACGGATTTTTGAAAATATCATTCTCAACATGCTGATGACTTTCAAAAATCAGAGCTGCTCCTTTCCAGATGGGCAATTTCAGGGCTGGCTTGTATGAGTCCATTTTAACTTCCTGTTTCTTATTCTGTTTATACTCCTTTGGGCAAGGTTTCCGTTTTTATGTAGTCCTCCATCAATCTTTTTCTCTTTTTTCTTCTCTCTTAGGAGGCATGCTTCTAAAGGTCTGCCCCTCTGTAAAATTTTGTAATCTCACCTTTATTTTTATCTAGTACTGGTAAGTTACCCATTCATCCAAAAGTCTCAGGAATCAGCTAAAGAAGAGTCTGGGGAACCTTGGTATCTCTACAGGCCAGTGGCTTTAAGCCTCGGCTGCATCCCACTTACCTGGCAGCTTATTAAAACACAGATTGCTGGGCCCCTGCCCCAGGGATCCTGCTTTAATAGGTTTGCCAAGGGGCCCGCTCATTTGCCTAACAGGTTCCCAAGTGATGCTGATTCTGATGCTGCTGGTCCCTGGACCACACTTTGAGAACCAGAGCTGTAGGTCAAGGTATGGGCTTCCAGACTTCGTTGAACATGAAATCACCTAAATAACTCGCAACAAATACAAGTTTCTTGATATTGTCACAAAATAGGATACTGACATACACAAAATAAAAACGACCAGAAATGATCAGTCTTGAAATGGATTCCCTTCCCCTAACCCCACCTATATTTTTAAAAGTCCTCATCCTTCTAGCCCTCCCTCCATGAAGCAGTTGCCCACAGCCAAAGGAGCTCTTTCACGTTTCTGAACATTCAGAGTATTGTATTTTCCCTGTCTTACTATTATTTGAATGTGGACGTTTTCAAGATGGGGGCTTTGCCTGAGTCTTCTTCAAATTCTATTTGGGGACTTAGAGAAGACATTTTAAAATGTTTAAATCTTTACTTTCTTGCTTTCTCATGAGAAATTAAGATTTTATTTCCACTAAGATCTTTATATTTGGGTGGTTGCTGCCTGTATGGGAAAGAGGTAGTTTTTATTTTTTAATTTAAAAAAATTTTTATCTTTTTATTGCTTGGCCACGCCATGCGGGATCTTAATTCCCCGAACAGGGATAGATAGAACCCACGGCCCCTGCGGTGGAAGTGCGGTGTCTTAACCACTGGACCACCGAGGAAGTCCCACAGATGCATTCTTTTTTTTTTTTTTAATTGGAATATAGTTGCTTTACAATGTTGTGTTAGTTTCTGTTGTACAATGAAGTGAATCAGCCAAATGTATACATACATCCCCTCCCTCTCGGATCTCCCTCCCCCCTCCCCCCCCCATCTAGGTCATCATATAGCACAGAGCTGAACTCCCTGTGCTATACAGCATGTCCCCACTAGCTATCTGTTTTACACATGGTAGTGTGTATATGTCATTCCTAATCTCCCAATTCATCCCACCCTCCCCTTCCCCCCACCCCCCCCACCCGTGTCCACATGTCCATTCTCTATGTAGTTTTTAAAAATAGCAGTGTACACTGCTATTGACTCTTGACGGCATTAGCCTTGGACCTAGTTTTGTGTCAATTTCGTTATCCTGAGGGTGCTGAAAGGGAGCTCTGGCTGTGTTGCATTTCTGGGTGTGTCTATATCTCCTTCGGTGCCTCCCCCCGCACAGACCCCCAGGCCCGTCTATGGCTACCTTACCAGACAGCATCAGCTGTCGAGGTAAAGAGCTGCTGAGTGCCTTCTGGCACTGGGATAAAATTGAGTTCTAGTTCCAGGCTCTAGGAGCTCAGACTTTGGGGTTTTAGAGTCACTGTTGGAGGACTCTCTCACCTTTAGTAGGCAGTGAAGGTTTGGGGACACAGTTTAGGGGTATTTGTTGCTGAATCCCCCGGACACCTAACTGTATACCTAGTTTCCAACCGCAATACTGTAATTGTTATTTTAGAGAAACCGTCAGCTAATTGTGTAGTTTTTTGAAATACAAAGTTATGGGGATGAAGCCTAAAGCGTCAGGGATTAAAGTGCTGTTATTGACACTGAAAGTTCCCCAATCATTTGTAGCCAAACCATTCAGGGCAGTAGCCTTTATAAGTAGAAAATGTGACTTTCAAAGTGCTCACGGTCGACGTTATGTTAAAGCAAACGGTTTACTAAAAGCTGGGCGCGGAAACCTGTTTCTCTCTGCGAATCATTCATTTGTAAGAGTTAAAAGAAAGAGCTGACAGAAACATCTGCTTTAAATGGCCCTAAAACTCAAACGGCTGTCCTTGGTCTCCCGTCAAAATCATGAATGCCGAGAAGGCTGAATGATAAGGTCAGGACTGAACGCAAGGTTTATTGCTTTGATAAATACATCTGAAGCCTAAAAAAAGAAATGAAAACAGACCAAGAAATATCTGCCAGAATATAATGAGATTTGGAGGAATGGCTTTATTTGAGAAAATTAGGTAATATACCTATTTTTCACACTGAGTCTGCATGGAGACCCTTTCATCCAAATTCTCCAAGCCAGTTAGAAGATGGTAGTATGAATCTTTGCAGATGATGATTTATCGATATGCCATCTTTTATTGCAAAAAGGTGTGCATTCAGCTATTGTTTAATCTTTGCAATATACTCGTTAGAACATAATTCTTCAGAAGAAAGAATTGCTCAAAATTTGGGAAAGTGCTTTAATCTTGGTATGCAGAAAAGGAAGTAAGAACTGTGGTACAGTATTATATGGGTTATTAGCTTTTTTCGACAGATTTCCACGGGGAAGCTGATAGAGCAGTGTGGTGAGCGATCTGCTTAGTGTCATATAATTCAGATTTCTTGGACCCCGCCCTCCATTTATCTACCAGGTTAGGCTTTGTCTACTTTAGCAACATTTAGCATCCAGCACTGTGTGTGTGTGACATTTAGAAAGGAATTGGCAGGTACAAAATCAGTATATCTGCTCATACCAAAGAACTACATGTCTAAAGTGTACTGAAGGTTCACTTATTTTGTGGGTTCTATTATATTTCTAGAATAATTTTTGGTTTAACCCATATTTAAGAATTATGTATAAAGCTAGTAAGATACTCTTGACCTGGCTGGAGGGTGAACGACTAAACTTTAGCAAAGAGTATCAACGCTTACACTAAATTAATCAGTGTTATTTTTTAAAGTGCGTGTTTTCATTTTATGGTATTTAATTTGTAGATCTGTTTTGGTCTCAGATGAAAGCAGTAAGTGTAGGGAGTTTGTGCCTATTTCATTTTTGTGTTGTACTCATTTAAGTAGCTTATTGTTGAAAATACTAAGTCTTTGCTAGAGTTTAGTCACTGGTCACAGGGTGGATGGGGTGCTGACCGCTGAGGGCAAGTCCTTCTGAGTTTGACATGCCTGGTGTTCTCCAGAACTTTCTCTATTAGAAATGATGCAAACTGCAATTTGTGCAGTGGGCTGTGGTTTTTACTAGCTACAGATACATCATCTGTTACATTGGACTCTGTTTCTTTTCTCATTAGTCTGGAAGATTTAGAGTAGTAGTGATTGTCAACCTTGCAGACATAAAAAGAAATGCAGGTATGGGCATTGCCATCTCTGATACACCGTGATCATCCAGTTAACCCAGGATATGTCCATAGTATTGTGTTAAGGTTCTCATCTTGATGAAATTACCACATTAAACATTCTCATAGCAGTAGTCGTGGACCACTATGAATAAGTCTTTGAAACTTCATTCATTCACCACAGTTTGGAAACATTGGTCTCTAAAGAACTGGGTTTAATATATGCATTGTTTTTTCATTTTACATTTATTGTAAATGTAATAAGTATTTACTGTAGCTATTTTAGAAAATTGAGACAATTTAAAAGAAGAACAGAAGCATTATTTGTAATGCCATCATACAGAGAAAACCACGTTTAATTATCTGTTCTTTCCCTATGCAAATACATACATATATATATTGTTGTGTGCCCCATTAAAATTTTTTTTCCACGTAGCAAAACATTGAGGGCAGCTTTCCAAATTACTAAGACCTCTTCAACAATAACATTTTGATTGTCTTCAATTCGTCAATTCTGGGTGTCTGCCAAAATGTACTTAAAAAGTTACCTGTTCTTAATATTTAGATTCTTTCCAGTTTTCTGCCATCATAAACTACGCTGTGATAAACGAACTTATTCCTGAATTTTGGTGCACATAAATGAACCTATATACTCGTAGGATTTTTTCCTAGTATTAGAACTTCTGTCTCAAAGAGGATGCAAAATTTAAAAGATTTTTGCATATGCTAATTTTCTGAATCAAACATGTTAAAATAGATAAAGATAACTCATAGCTGGATGAGGATGCACAGCTTAAGTAATCATCAAACCCTGCTTGTTCATTATTGGCTACTTTGGGATAGGGAGAGTCATTTATTTTGACTTAAAGTGAAAAGTTTTTAACATTATTGGACATTAGTTTATTTACATGTAAAGGGTCTATTATTATGTTAAATGAATTAATACATGATTTTTTTTCTTTAAAAATGTTTTGAAATAATTATAGACTTACAAGAAGTTGTAAAAATAGTACAGAGAGGTCCTGTGTACCCTTCCACCAGCTTTCCCCAAAGGTAACATCTTCTTCAACCATAGCACATTATCGAAACCAGGAAACTGGCATTGGGATTACACTATTAACTAGATTATAGGGCTTCCCTGGTGGCGCAGTGGTTGAGAGTCCGCCTGCCGATGCAGGGGACACAGGTTCGTGCCCCGGTCCGGGAAGATCCCACGTGCCGCGGAGCGGCTGGGCCCGTGAGCCGTGGCCGCTGAGCCTGCGCGTCCGGAGCCTGTGCTCCGCAACGGGAGAGGCCACAACAGAGGAAGGCCCGCATACCACA
>NC_041231.1:79200268-79201004 GCF_002837175.3 Physeter macrocephalus | reverse complement strand
TCACTCTGTGTATGTGTGTGTGTGTGTGTGTGTGTGTGTGTGTGTGTGTGTGTGTAGGTCCGTGAAATCCTATCACATGTGGAGATTTGTGTAGCCACATGAGATACACAAATCACCACAGCCACCCTGGAGAACTGTTGCATCACTGCAAGGAAACTCCCTGGGAGGATCCATCATAGTCTCTCCTTCCCATCCCCCAATGCCTGGCAACCACCGATCTGTTTCCCATCTCTAAAGTTTTGTCAGTTTTAGAACGTTACACAAATGGAGTCATTCTAGGGCATTTGTTGTTAAGCCTAGAAACTATATCCTAGGCTACTGTTTACAATTTGGCTAACGAGGTTGTTTTAATGGGGATCGGAAGGGAGAGATAGCTCCTTGAAATCATTAAAACAAAGAAAAATCCCTGAAAGATGGAAGTGTATTCTATTCACTTTAGTATCTCTAGTATCATGGACGATATTCATTATATGTAACAGCCTACATGGGACAGTGACGGACCAATCAGAATAGACACCAGCTGTAAATTATCAGCACCTGCCAAGTGGACGCAGCCGTATCTCAACCCTGCCTGGTATGTGGGACAGTGCCAGGCACATGGTAAGTGTGTCTTAGCTCAGGATGCTATAACAAAAATAGCATGTGCTGGGGCTTCCCTGGTGGCGCAGTGGTTGCGCGTCCGCCTGCCGATGCAGGGGAGCCGGGTTCGCGCCCCGGTATGGGAGGATCCCACATG
>NC_041231.1:79167577-79199964 GCF_002837175.3 Physeter macrocephalus | reverse complement strand
GCAACGGGAGAGGCCACAACAGAGGAAGGCCCGCACACCAAAAAAAAAAAAAAAAAAAAAAAATAGCATGTGCTGGGTGGCTTAAGCAACAAACATTTATTTCTCAGTTATGGAGGCTGGGAAGTCCAAGATCAAGGTGCTGGCTGACCGAGTGTCTGGTGAGGCCCCACTTCCTGGTTTGCAGATGGCTGTGTTCTTGCTGTGTCCTCACATGGTGGAGATCAGAGAGCGAAAGCAAGCTCTTGTGTCTCTCCTTATAAGGATACTAATCCCATTCCTGAGGGCTCCACCTTCATGACTTAATTACCTCACAAAGAGCCTGCCTCCTAATACCATCCCGTTGGGGGCTAGGGTTTCAAAGTATGAATTTGGGGGAGACACAAACATTGAGTTCATTTCAAGGTGCCAAATAAATGTCTTTTGAATGAATGAGGCGTATGCACCCTCCTTTATGGGTCCTCTAGCCCTCATTCCTGAGACTGCAATTCTTCTGGGTGGTATTCTCACAGCTAAGCAAGAGTAGGCTGTAGATCTTTCACAGTCTGAACATCATTCTAACAAACCCTGGGGCAGTAACCTTCAGTGTTATGCACCGGAATAAAGAAATCCAATCTGTGCTGGATCCTCCTGCTTCCATGGACCTTAAATTCAATTTTCTGTTGTCAATAAAAATGATTCTAGAATTATGGCCAAGATCAAGACAAGAAAAAGAGGAAAAGAATGTGGAATTCAATCAGGGAACAAAGACCTTTGTTGAATCCAGTTGAGGGATAAAAGAAGTTTGTTGCAACTTGGCTAAAGGTGCAGAATTTCCTCTACCTAAATTAGATGAAGCATTGACATGAGCTTATGATAAAAATTGGGTGAAGGTGTAACTTGAAATACATTCTAGAAAATGTGTGGTATGCAGAGCTGTGAAACTAAACTACAGCTGGAAGGATTGGGTCATAGGGTCCCTGCTGACATAGCACACAGATCTCAAAGGAATTATAAAGGAATCAGCTTGTTCACCTGGAATTTGGGGAGGTTCAGCTTTGAATGACACTCTGCCCAGATCCTGTGTCTTGGTACTGAATTTGACAGATAAATAAGTGTGTCCTGAATCTTTGGCCTGAGGAACATGGCACCCCTGGTAGAGTAAATGTTTCCTCCTGAATTGGAAAAATGACTTTACAACCCATGGAAGATGTTAAAGGAAGCAGAGGGATGTTGAAGTCAGCCAACCTTCATAGCCTGACTGCGTTTGTGTTAAGTTTAGGAATACATCTTGTCGCCGTTAATTTTATTTGTGGTTATTTGTTATTAAAGGTGTTTGAAACAGTCTGACATATTATAGTATCTGACAGATTTGCCTTGAGAGTTTTTATCTGGCACGTGTAATGAATATTAGATGTGTTATTTTTATTTTGAGAGGAGTAAAATAATTTGGTTATATTTGTAAATTGTTTTTGAATATTTAAGAGATCAGCGTTTGACAAAGCTGATCATTCCTACTTTGTCAAAACATTTTCTTCACCTAATTCTTGGGATTCTACCTCACTTATGGCCTCTTCTTGCTCCTTTGCTGATTCCTCTTTCTTTCCCCAACCTCAAGTTGAAGTGCCCAGGACTCAGCCTTGGACCTGTCTTGCCTCTCTCCCTGACCCCATGGTTTTAAACACCGTCAATGCAGTGATGGCTCCAGAATGCACGTATCTGGCCTGGATCTCTGCCCTGAACTCCCAACTCGAATCTTCATCCTCTCCTGGACATCCCTACCTGACATGAAAGCCTCTCAAACTTTAGCTATCTAAAGCCAAACTCATGATTTATCGCCGCCACCACCCCATCACCACCCTGGCGACTTATTTCTCTCAAGGCTTCCCCATCTCAGGAACTAGCAACTCTTCCTTCTAGTGGCTCAGGCCAGAAGTCTTGTCTTTATCCAGGATTCTTCCCTTTTTCTTGCACGGCACATCCAATCTATCAATAAATTCATTTCGTGCTGCTTCCAAATAAATAATTCCTACCACTCTCACCATCTCCACTGTCTTCCACCCTGGTCACACCAAGCCACCATCACCTCTCACCTGGATCACTGCAACTGCCCAGTAACTGGTCTTCCTTCTTTGTCCCGATCCCCACACGGCCATGAGAACCCTCCAATGGCTCCCAACTCACTTAAGGATAAAAGCAAAAGCCTTACAGTAGCCTGCAAGGCCTCAGGTGGTCCTCTGATAGAGAAAATTTAAAAGAAAAAGAAAAATGGAGGGCGTGAATAAAAGTATAACAATATCTCAATCAGGGAAGAACTTCCATTTATCTATTCAGACCCTGAAGAATCGCTTAGACGGAACCCGTGTCTATAATTAGAAATCTCCAACGTTGAGTCCGAATGTCCTGACTTCTGGACCAGATTTTTATCCTCTGGATTCTGTTCCATAATTATACCGCTCTGTGCTTTTATTCCTCTAGCGTGCCTGGCCACATTTTAAATAAATAAGTCATAGACATGGAACTGGCATAGGCGGTAATGAAAAGTAACTCAGGACTTACTCAGCACATTTGAGTTTACGCAAATGCCAAATCATAGGAGCTCCACTGACATCCCTCTGTTAAGACATGTTTATAAAGACCTTATTTCAGCATCTTTTTGTCTAGATTTACTGCTGCTGAAGAACAGAGTTCTTGAATTCTGGGGTGCTCAGCATCTGCCAAGGACTTAAATCTGATCGCTGTTCATGACATCCCAATATCGCTTCCTTACCAAGCAAGAGAAGCATTAGCTATTGTTAGAACAACACGTTCTTTTGAACAGACACTGCTGGGCATTGTCACAAAGCATAAGCCCTGGAAGGTTGATGGGTAGTTCAGCTTTCAAACATCAGTCATCTTTCATGTCGCTTGAGCCTTCAGGCTTGAAGTCACAGGCCTAAGGACGTACGTTTCCATAGAATCTGGACACGTCCTATTGCCTGCTAAAGTAATGGAGCAAGATTTCTTGGTATTGATGTCAAAGGTTCTCATTTACTCTAAAAGTTTGCTGGGCGTGTCGACCCCCCCACAGGCAGGGTCGGGAGGAGGTACCATCGGTAGACACAGAAAGCAAGCAGATGGGAGAGAAAATGGAAGAGGCTCCAAGAGGCAGGAGAAGAAGTAGTAAGTGGTCTGGCATCCCGTGGAGAAGCCTGTAAGTGCCAGAGAAAGTGGGCAGTGGAAGTCAGAAGTCGGAGCTTAGGAAAAGGAAAACTACAGGAGGGGAAGAGAAAAACCATCCTTTGAGTAACGAGCTGTGACACTTGTTTATTCCCCTGGTAGGAGGGGCCAGGGTTCAAGGATTTATGCTAAATAAGGAAATCGATTCCTCTGTGGGAAATTAGAGTGTTTAGAAAATAGTATGTGCTGACACCATCATCCTTAAGAAAGGCCCCTCACCTCACCATCTCTTTGGGGGCAGGAGAGCTGTCAAAAAGTGGGACCAAGCTATCATTTTTATTGAACACATACTACATGCCACTGTCTGCACTGAGTACTTCATTTGCATTATCTCAGTGAGTTCTTTCAGTGCCAGGAGTGGGGAATATTATCCCCAAATCACAGGAGTGAAAACTGAGGTTCAGGGAAGTTATCTTTCCTGTTGCTAGTTTGAGTCTTGACTTTATGTTCATAAAAGTCAACCCCAAAACCCCACACTTAAACAATATACTAAATTTTGACAATATGTGAACAGATTGGGAAGAACGCAAAGGTCATCTAGTTCTGTTTTCAGATTCCAGTCTCAGGATTATTTCAGGCTGACAAGGAAATTTTTTTTTTTTTTTTTTTTTTTGCGGTACGCGGGCCTCTCACTGCTGTGGCCTCTCCCGTTGCTGAGCACAGGCTCCGGACGCGCAGGCTCAGCGGCCATGGCTCACGGGCCCAGCCGCTCCGCGGCATGTGGGATCTTCCCGGACCGGGGCACGAACCCGTGTTCCCTGCATCGGCAGGCGGATTCTCAACCACTGCGCCACCAGGGAAGCCCTGACAAGGAAATTTTTGATGGTCTGTTGCAAAATTGGAAAAGTAAGGCCAATGTTATGAAATTTTAATATAACCAAATTTGCTTAACTTAGAGAACCTTTTTATTCTGATGTTTTGTCATTCTTTCCTTGTAGGTCCCTAAACGTTGACCTGTCTTTAATGAAAAGATTTTAATAATAGTAGGGTTTTTGTTAATGTACTTAGAAACATAAAAACCTGGCAACCCTATGTTGCCACCTACCATGTTTTTTCAGTTGTATTGGTCTGAGAAATCCAAAGTTCATGGGACCGGTGATCCAGCTTTATCCCCTACTCAGCAATTCTCCACAACAGCCCTAAAAGATAGCCAAATAGGTTTTGTTTTTAAGATTTCCAACGATGGACTCCCTGGTGGCGCAGTGGTTAGGAATCCGCCTGCCAATGCAGGGGACATGGGTTAGATCCCTGGTCCGGGAAGATCCTGCATGCCGTGGAGCAACTAAGCCCGTGCGCCACAACTACTGAGCCTGTGCTCTAGAGTCCGCGAACCACAGCTACTGAGTCCACATGCCACAACTACTGAAGCCCGTGCACCTAGAGCCCGTGCTCTGCAACAAGACGAGCCACCGTGATGAGAAGCCCGCGCACCGCCACGAAGGGTAGTCCCTGCTCACCGCAACTAAAGAAAGCCTGCATGCAGCAATGAAGACCCAACGCAGCCAAAAATAAGTAAATAAAAACAAATTTATTTTTTTTTAAATGGTTCCTTAAAAAAAAAAAATAAGATTTCCAGTGATGGTTCACTACTTTTTTATGGAGTCTTTGCTCTGTTGGGAGAAAGTTCTTCCTTTTATTGAATTACAATCTATCTTTATCTAATTAATGCAACGATAAAGAATAAGAATATCCCACTAGATCTGAAGGCCATGTGTGAGGGCAGACACCACATACAGTTCCATCCTTCCTCTATCAGAAAATTATTCTGGGGACTTCCCTGGGGGTCCAGTGGTTAGGACACTGTGCTTCCACTGCAGGGGGCAAGTGTTCCATCCCTGCTCAAAGAACTAAGATGCATGCAGTGCAGCCAAAAGAAAAAAAATATTCTGTTTGCTTGTCTTCCTCACCCTTTATTAAGTGTCAGCTTCGTGAGGGCAGAGACCTTTCCCCAGCATCTAGGACAGTGCCTGGCACAGAATAAGTGGCCAATCAATATTTGTAAAGTGAGTACTTTGTCAATACAGACATTCAATAAATATATGCTCAGTTTAGAAAGGCCAGTTCATCTTTTACTTGATATTACTTCAAATATTTGAATATTTGAAGTCAGCTCTCATGTTCCCAATAAATCTTCTACCTTTTCCCACATTAAGACTTATCAGTCCCTTGAGTTGCTTTCCCTGTGATAGGGTTTTCAGACTCTTGCTGGTGATCTGTCTGTGCGCCCACTCCAGAGCATAAATGAAGTTCCTAAAGCATTGCCCTAAAACTGAAGACAGGACACCATGAGACTTGGCTGAGGCTGGCTCCAGGGGGTCTGTTTCCTCTCTGAATCTCAGAATGTGGCTTAAGTCTACATTTTTAAAGTCACATCGTATGGTTACCTATTAAGCTTGTAATTGATGACACCCGCTACGTCTTGGGAAAGTGACTTTCTCTCTCCGTTTCCCTAAGTCTCTGTCGCATCTATTCTTGTTAGGCAAAATCTTCACCATTTGGCAAAACGTAACATTTATGCCCTATACAATCCATCTTGAGTTTTGACCTACCATTTAGCCTATTGAGAGCTTTACATCTTGATTTTTCTTTCATTCATTCATTCAACCAATAATTACTAAGAATCTATTACATGTCAGGCCCCATCCTCAAAGCCTGACCCCCCTCTGCCTTTGCGTTACCAGAGATCACAATAAACACACTTTCTGATTTGTCATCACCCTGACCTGCCACGGTCCTCTGAGCTGACGTCTTCTAATAATCCATACTCTTGTGATTGGTAGTTCAATCAGCTATAAATCCCCCAACTTCCACTGTCATATGGCCCTCCCTGGACCTTAGGATAGAATAAGAGATGGTTTTGTTAGCTCTTGCTCTGAAGGTTTGAACTGTGGTCTTGGGAACAGAGCAAATTGTCCACAAAAAGAGGAGGCAGATGACAACATACCCTACTGCCCATGTCAGCCTCCTAAGCAAAGAAGCTCGCCTTATACATACATGCTTAAAGCAGAGTCAGGGACAGAAAACAAACTTATGCTTCCCAAAGGGGAAGCGGGGGGGAGGGATAAATTAGGAGGTTGGGATTGACGTATACACATTACTATATCTAAAATAGGTAGACAACAAGGACCTACTGTATAGCACAGGGAACTCTGCTCGATATTTGTATTAACCTATATGGGAAAAGAATCTGAAAAAGAATATATCTATATCTATATCTATATAAATATAATGGAATGTTAGCCATAAAAAGAGAATGAAATAATGCCATTTGCAGCACCATGGATGGACCTAGACATTATCATACTAAGTGAAGTAAGTCAGACAGAGAAAGACAAATATCATGATAATCACTTTTATGTGGAATCTAAAAAATGATACAAATGATACAAAGTACAAGTACTTTGAACTTATTTACAAAACAGAAACAGACTCACAGACTTAGAAAACAAACTAATGGTTACCAAAGGGGAAAGGTGGGGGGGAGGGAGGGATAAATTAGCAGGTTGGGATTCACATATACATGTTACCATATAAATCATAGATAATCAAGAAGGACCTACTGTATAGCACAGGGAACTCTACTAGGTACTCTGTAATAAGCTATATGGGGGAAGAATCTGAAAAAGAATGGATATATGTACATGTATAACTGAATCACTTTGCTGTACACATGAAACTAACACAACATTGTAAATCAACTAGACTTCAATTTAAAAAATTGAAAAAAAAAAAAAGCAGAGTCAGGCACTGTCACCCTTCCCAGACACTCTGTGCTGAGGGCATCACTGGTCTTGCCTTAGCCCTAGCCCTGCCTTTCCTGCCTCTCAGCTGCAGTGAAGCTGCTGTACTTTTCGAGAACTTGTTCTGTGCCAGACATGTTCAGGACCTCAATCCATCCTCACAGCAGCTCCATGAAGTATAGGTACTGTTATTATCACCATTTCACAAATGAAGAAGCAGAGGCTCGGAGCAGCTGTGTCACTCCCCCAAAGACGATCGTGGGAGAGATGGAGCTGGATATACACCAGGCTGCCGGACTCCACAGAACATACCTTCCCCTCTGACACGGGAGCTGCGGGGTCAAGTCCTGGCTGGCTTTTGCCTCAACTTCCTTCACCCAGGGCTGCCCTGAAACACTCTTATCCCTCCCGCCATGCTTTTGGCTGCCAGGACATCCAAATGCTCTATTGGCTACTTTACATACATTTCCCCGCTCAACCTCCTACAAGGGAGCTCTTGTTATCACTGTTTTACATATCAGGAAACAGAGAGGTTAAGTCATTTTCCCAAGATCAGTATGCCTTCACTCTCGTTGCTCCAGGAACCAGTTTTACTCTTTTCATCTTTCTATGCCTTAGTTCTCTATTCCAAATAATTCCCAACACTCTGTTTATGGCATTCCCTGTTCTAGTAATCCTAACAGAAATGGAGTGAACGTGACTCAGCTGGACTTCTGTAAAGCAGTGGAAGTTTGTGGTATCATACTGGTTGGTTGGTTTGACTTTTTTTTTAATGATATTTTATTTATTTATTTTTGGCTGCGTTGGGTCTTCGTTGGTGCGTGGGCTTTCTCTAGTTGCGGCGAGCGGGGGCTCCTCTTCGTTGCGGTGCGCGGGCCTCTCACTGCGGTGGCTTCTCTTGTGGAGCACGGACTTTAGGCACGCGGGCTTCAGTAGTTGCATTACGCGGGCTCAGTAGTTGTAGCTCGCGGAATCTAGAGGGCAGACTCAGTAGTTGTGGCTCACGGGCTTAGTTGCTTCGCGGCATGTGGGATCTTCCCGGACCAGGGCTCGAACCGGTGTCCCCTGCATTGGCAGGCGGATTCTTAACCACCGAGCCACCAGGGAAGCCATGTTTGACTTTTAATTATAGCAGGTCAGTAACTGACGGAAATGGATTATGAGAAAAAATTACAAAGAAGAGAGGAAAGTTCCAAATGTCACATCCCACAGATAGCCGACCTATAGTTGTGTTTTAGACAAAGCAAAGTAAAAAGACTTGGTTTTCTACTTGGGGAGGCTCAGCCCTGGATTTTTACTTTATTTTATTTTATTGAAGTATAGTTGATTTACAATGTTGTGTTAACTTCTGCTGCACAGCAAAGTCATTCAGTTATACATATATGTATTCTTTTTCATATTCTTTTCCATTATGGCTTATCACAGTATATTGACTATAGTTCCCTGTGCTGTACAGCAGGACCTTGTTATCCATCCTGTATATAACAGTTTGCATCTGCTAATCCCAAACTCCCAATCCATCCCTCCTCCACACCCACCCCCCTTGGCAACCACAGGTGTGTTTCCTATGTCTGTGAGTCTGTTTCTGTTTCATAGATATGTTCGTTTGCGTCCTATTTTGGATTCCACATATGAGTGATATCACATGTTATTTGTCTTTCTCTTTCTGACTTACTTCACTTAGTATGATCACCTCTAGATCCAACCACGTTGCCGCAACATCGGCTGAGTAATATTCTATTGTGTATCTATACTACATCTTCTTTATCCATTCATCTGTCAATGGACATTTAGGTTGTTTCCATGTCTTGGCTACTGTAAATAGTTCAGCCCTGGGTTTTGAATCTGTATCCTGAAAGGACCACGAGTGCAGTGGGAACGTTATCCTTATTCACTGTGTCTCACTCTCCATTTGTCAATGCTTTACTGACTGTTGACAATTTTGAATAAAGTTGTCAAGTGGGACTTAGAACAATTTCACAACGTTACAGGATCTGTGGCACAGAGTTTACCTTTACTCTCCACCCTGGGTTCGCATCTAGATTTTTCCACTTCGAGAAGATCATTCTCTCAAAGGCACGAGAAGGCATGAGCCTTGGCCTCCGTGGAGACACTAGGTGGGGGACAGGGATGAGTCCTGAGCAGGCTCAGGAAGACTGTAAAACCACCACTGCTTTATTTTCCTTGTATTCACAAGCCACATAGAATCCCTAGCTCCGGAACAGCTTTATAGCAGGGCAACCAACCCTGACTGTGCACCTGCGGCGTCCTGGGCTAGGTACTGAAATACAGAGATGAAGAGCATGTGATCCAGCCCTGGAGGAGCTGATGGCAGACCAGCAGGGAGGCTGGTACCTAGGCAGATAATTTCAGCATCATCAGTGTACCATGGGAGGCAAATGGGCCGGGTGCTGTGGGAGTGTCAAGGAGGGGCCCGAGGTTCTGGGGTTACTTCCCGAAGGAGGTAATTCCTGAGTTGAGTCTGAAAGAATAAGTAGGAGGAGAAGGACAGTCTAGTGCAAGGGAACAGCATGAAGAAAAACTGTAGAGGCCTGAAACATCCTGCTGAGCGCAGGTAGCTACAAAACTGCCCTATCATCTGAGTGCAGAGGAGGAGCCAGGCGAGAGGAAGGTGAAGCTGGAGCCGTCCAGAGAGAACATTGCTTGCCTTCCTCCCGTGGAATCCAGACTCTACCTTGTAGTCACAGGGAGCTTTTCAGACTCTTTTTTTCTTTTAAATAATTAGGACAATATTTGCCTGACCTTCTTCTGGCTCCTCTTTTTCCCCCACTTCCTCCAAAGTTGATCAAAGAATTTCCTGCCTCTAGAATTTTGATTCATTTCCATGTCTTCATAGGTTTTGCAGTTCTACTTCCCTGTCCCAGTTGAGCTCTGCTCTTTCCTGCCTGGATATTTTTTATAGTGACAGAAAAGGTGCAAATCAGGAGGAGGGTGATGGTGCCTATTTTATCAGATGCAGTTCCTTGGCATCTTCTAGGATGCTGCTTTTTCTCAGATTGACTGACCAGTTCTCCTTTGGGGGATTTGGGCCTCTCTTTTATATTTTCCTTGGGTTGGAATTGTCCTCCCGTGTTTGAATATACATTAAAAATTTCGAAGCCAAGTGGTAGAAAACACTAGAGGGATTTTGTTTATGATTTTTAAAAATGTCTTACCATGGAAAATTTCATACATGTACAAAGCAAACAGAATAGGTATGATGAACCTCTTGTAGCCTTCACCCAGCTTCAACAGTCATCAGAATCCTGCCATCCTTAGTCCATTCATAGCTCCACCCCCTCCTCATGCTCTGCTAGACGATTGTTTCAGTGCTCTACTTGCAAAGTAAAATTACATACATTGTAGTGTGTATTTATTGAAAAAAATCCACTTACAAATGGATCCTCACAGTTCAGACCCATGTTGTTCAAGGGTCAACTGTAATAGATTTTTTGTACTGTTTGAACACTGTGCTGGGCAGGGACTGGTCAGTTTCTGCGCCTGTAGTGATGGATGGGTGAGCAAATTACCCTATAAACCCAAGTCCGCCATCTAGTGGCCATATAAAGTAACTTCATGCTGGGCCTCAAGGAGAAAGGGTTTTTTTTTTTTTTCTCGTGCTGTTTTTTGTGACGTTTTTCCAGGAGGCAATTGTAATGAAATATCTGCTTTCCATTTCCATGTCCGTTTCCACAGACAGAGTATTCTGTTCATGTACAACAACAATTTATTTCGGCATAATATTCTAGACTACTTTCTATGTGGTCTCACTTTACTTAAAAAACCCAGGAATCTTATAAAAACACAGGGTGACTATAGCAGTATTTTAAACTAAATCATGCCCTAAAGCACTTTTATTAATAGAACCACTGTAGATAGGCAATGCGATTTTTCTAAACTCACCTGGAGTTTGTTTTGCTGGGTTGGCACTGTTTGCACACGTGCTGTTGCATTTGCTTGAGTTCAGTGGAGCACAAATTGAATTGTTTTTGTTCTTCTGGGAATTGTGTTCTTCTGCTGAAGGGAGACTATTTCTGTCCCACCATGGCTTCCTGAGGGTTCCAGGGCTTAGGAGACTGTGGTTTCCATTACTTACACTAGAGAGCAGTTGGAGAATGGGGATCCTATTTTGACTGGGATCTCTTGCTACTTGGGAGGTACTATTCTAGGTAGTGGTCTAGGTGTTTAACAAAGAATATCATTTGGGGATTAACAGATGCACACTATTAAATATAAAACAGATAACCAACAAGGGCCTACTGTATAGCACAGGAAGCTATACTCAATAGTTTGTAATAACCTATAATGGAAGAGAATCTGAAAAAGAATATATATATATATATGAATATATATATTCTTATAAACAAAGAATATATATATAAGAATCTATATATATGTATAAGAATCTATGTATATTCCATATATATATTCCATATACATATATGCATATATATATAACTGAATCACTTTGCTGTACACCTGAAACTAACACAACATTGTAAATCAACTCTACTTCTATTAAAAAAAGAATATCATTGAATACACCCAGTCACCTTTTGAGGGAATGATTAATATTCCCAGTTTACAGGTGTGTCAGTCAGAGCATGGAGAAGTTAAATGAATTATCCAAGATGTTAATAGCTATTGGAAGGTGATCTGATGCCCAGCGGTCCCTGTCCTTAATCACCTCACTCCACTACCTCTTACATGAGTGCGTGCAAATTGGAAACCATGTGTTGGAAAATATAAGCCGATGCCTCTGGAGGACTGTTTACCTCTCTGGGTAGTTGCTCCAGCCAAGTAGCCCTCGAAGAAAGGCCTTGACAGATAAGATAAAAGGTGCCCAAAAGAGCTTGGATAGGACAGCAGTATGCTGTCACCTCTGATCCAAGGTGAGCAGGTAGGAACAGGGTACCGTGACCTTGGTTGAGTTTAATCACTGGAATGTGGCCACAGCAAAGAAGGGAATTTCTGTATGGACTTTAGTGAGACTTTTTGTTTAATGGTCATAATAGCCATTATAGGAAACCCACTGCAAATAAAACTCTTTGCCTGTAAGGCAGAACTGGAATATCCCATAGGGTTACTATATAAAGGCTTGATATGCCGAAACCCAATTCGGCTTGTATTTTTATTCCCCACCTGTGTTCGTAGACGGGGAGACAAGTTCATTTCATGTTCATTCTCACTGGATTCGTGTGTAATAAGCCTTACCCTCAGTTTATAGAATCTAATTCCAGGGACTGGAAAAAAAAAAAAAAGCAGCAGATAAGAGAACTGAACTAAAAGAGCAGTCCTAAGAGCTGGAAATGGATTCCCAGAGAGGTTAAGGGACTTGCTCAAGGTCATGCAGTCCATTAATGGCAGAGCTGGGGCGAGAATTCAGGTTTCCTGATTCTCCATTCAAGAGAACTGTATTATCTCGTATTATTTGCCTTTCTGGATTGTTCTCTCTGCTGTTCATAGCACAGAAATCCCAACGGCAGAACACGTCATCTGTCTTTCAACATTATCAGAAATCCATTCTGGAATGGGATGGAGCAGGACATAAGAAAATGCATTCATTCATATATATATATACTTCATTGAATATTTCAATCTTTTATATATTGCCATGTTTTAATGTGAACTAATTGAGATCATGACTCCAGGTCTCCCAGAGACAGGAAACCTGAGGGTAGATAACATTGTGAGTATATTTTTCTTACGTCGCTTTTCCAGGCATGGAAGTACCTTTTACATGTTTAATTTATTTACTTTCTCTTATTATATATCATTGATCTGCTAATTAACTTGTGTTCCACTTAATAATGATGTTATTTTATTCGTATTTAAAGCAACTGATATTTTAGTACCTGATAGTTTACAAAGCCTTTCTCCATGCATTATCGCTTTACATCTTCATAACAATCCTACTAAACAAAAAGGACAGGAAGACTCAATCTCCATTTTGCAAATCGAAAATCAAATTACAAAAGGATTATGTGTCACAGCTGATTAACAAGACTCGGTTCACTTTACTCCTAGAACAGTGTTTAGGCTCAGCCTCTCCAGCTCTGGTTCTCTCCTGCAGTGAGTTTCAGAATCCCCTGGAAGGCTTGTTAATGCACCAATGGCTGGGTTCCACCTTCAGAGATGGTGATTCAGTTAAGTCTGGGGTGGGGTCTGAGAATCCGCTTTTCTGACAGGTCCGCAGGGCATGCTGATGTTGCTGGTCTGGGGACCACACGTTGAGAACCGCAGCTCCAGAGCTTTGTCATAACATCTTTGAGCATTTGGCAGATAATCAGTCCCTCCTCTGCAACACCGAAAGCCAAAAGGCTCCAAACGCTAAACGTTTTTCCCTGAAGGTTGGTGCAATCTCATTGGTCAGCAAAGCCCTACCTGAACTGAGGTGAGGCTATTTATAGTCTCTCTTTATCCCCTGGTGGGACAGTTCATACAGTTTGCTGCAGAAACATTAATACGTTGGATTACAGGGGGTGCCCCAGACCTTTCTGGGGGGTGTTCCATGGCAGACACATGGTAATTCCTTTTAGAATCTGAAATACCCTGAAATCCAAAACACATCTAGTGCCTAAGACTTCAGATAAGGGACTGTACATTTGTACTCACCTGACAAAACGGATTGTACTCTTTGCTTTTGATGTCGCAAAAATGCCATTTTTAGATAGCCACAAAAGTCCTCACACTCGAACTCAATATGTACCCTTTGAGACATCTTTTTGGAAAGATTTTTCAAAAGCTTCTGTCCTTCAGCTGCAGAAAACTGCAGCCTGCTGATCTGTAAGAAAAAGGGTTGGGTAGTCCTTCCCCCAGCTACCTGGGCAAATCCCAAGGTCACAGTGATCTGAAATGGATATTTCCTAAAGCTTAATTACATTTAAATACGCCATCAATAAGAACATTCATGCTTTGGATCAGACTCCCTCTGAAGCTTTTATTTTCTACCTGGGAATGAGATGCCGTTAAGGCTGTAGATTTGGGTGAGGAGGAAGGAGAGGAGAGCTCAGTCGTTTTATTTAATAATGAGTCAGGCTGAGGTCATGAGACAATTATTCAAATCCCCCAAACCTCATTTCATTTAAATGGGAATGCTTCTTAGAGCTATAATAAAATCATAAAACGCATATTCATCAGGAAACGCTAACACGGATTGTAACTGGATTACATGAAATTGCCCAAGCTAAAATTAGTTACAGAGCAAAAAATATTTTAAACCCTCACAATTCGTTTACCTGGAGCTTGGAATTTTGTGTTCTGTTCCCAGAATCGTTGAGGTTTGCTGCCACTGAACCTGGTGTGGTCCTAGGTGTGGTCCCCTAGCTGTGCTTTCCAGAAGTCCCTCTCTCCTGGACGGTGCTTGACAGACTCAGAAGAGTTCATCATTTTCAGCGATTGATATTGTCAATCAGAAATCTTCCAGAGAGCACTGTGCTTGGAAGCAGTCAGCCTCTGCCTCCCAGGGGCAAAGAGGCTCTTTGCTGCCTATGTTTCTGGCCCAGCAGGGTCGATGTCCCCATGTGATCAGCAAACTTCCTCTGCTCTCTTGGACACTTATTTCTCCCAGAGTTATAATTCTCATTCACCTGCCTTCTATTTTCTAGATCCATGTACACTCCTCTACTAGGGCCAGAACTAATTTGATTGACTAAACCTATCAAACTTACAAAGCTTATTTTGTCCCCATTTGGCAACTGTACTCTGGGAGGTCTGTTTTGTACATTAGGCCACCTATTCAAACGATTTGATTCTATGAGCACTTTAGTTGCAGAACCTTCTAGATAGACCCAAAGTGTAATCTCTCCAATTTTCCAAAAAGAATAACTCTCCACTCTATCAACACTACAAAGCAATTAGTTGGCTGAATTTCTCCCAAAATATATATACCAGTTTTGTTCTTAAGAAACTTCTATTCTGGGTTCAGTGTCTTCAGTAAGGAATAAGGTTTCGGATACCTGAGTTGAGCACTGTTTAGCAGGGCTGCTGCAGCCTTGATTTGTACACTCCAGAACCCCAGGGTATCCTGGACCATGTGAGTGACTGGTACCCTGAGGCTTGTGCAGTGTACAACCTGCACAACCAAACATGGCAGCTCTTTTTAGTGTTTCACACTTTACGAATAAAGATTCCAAGGAGACAGGACTCACTGGAGCATCATCAGGTCCATACGTCCCAAGATGTACGGGATTTACCTAAATCCCAGGTTATGAATACTCCTGTAAAGCCTGCATTTCCGTCTGGACAGGATCACTACCAGAAGACCAGATTTCAGGCTCCGGCGGTAGGCGATGATAATAATAACACCTGCCACTGTTGTTTTGAATGGCTTAGGCCCTGGGCCAGGTATTCATCAGCTTTGCTGCAGCTGTCAAAGCTGAGTGATGTTTGTTAAGTTGTCTTTCATCCCATTCCATTCCCACTCTGTGTTTACTCACTCCAAAGAAGCCATTTATAAATGACCAGTCTTGACTGCTTATAAACAAGTCAGGAAACCCAGGGCATCCGGGGGGCACACCTCAGCCTCTCTGAACTGACACCGTGGATATTAACAAATGAATGGCGGTCAGCTTAATTGCAAGAAATCAATCAGCATGTGTTTAGTCAGTGCCTACTGTGTGTGGCATGCTGCGATGGATGCTGTGGAGATGCAGATAATCAGAGAGGCAGCTGACGTTTTCTGAGTTCTCATGCATTACCCGTGCGGGGGTTCTTTTAATCTTATAAATTTATGAGGTCAATCTTAATATCTCTATTTTGTAGACGAGGAAAGTGAGGCATAGAGCAGATAGCGTAACCCAAGGTCATATAATTAATAAGTGGCCCCATGGGGGTTTGAACCCAAGGCTTTCTGACTCCAAATTTTGTGCTCTGAACCAGTATCCTCTACTGTTTTTCCCTCCCTGACCTCCCAGGCTGGTCAGGATATAGCCCCATCTTTATAACTCATACCATAACAGACTAATATGATTTTAGATAAAGTGACTGCAAATGCTTTATAACAAGCAGGAAGTAAGATCCTTATTTAGGCCAGCTACATAGTATTGATGGCGCAAATTGGGGATGACCTCAAGAGGCACTCTGCCCCATTAGCTAACTTCTGCCAGAAAAAGACAGCTGGGCCCTGGGCTTTAATGGTCTTCTTCAGTTAGTTAATAATAAATAACTCTGTACACTAAGTCCCTCGTTCTTTGACTTGGGGCTACACTTCACAGCTGACTCACCCTGCTGGTTCCACTGGGAATTATGCTCCTCTGTTTAGTCATGTAAGAAAGATTATGAGAGTTTTCCTACTGCCAGGATAGGGCACCGCTCACATCTGAATGTTTTCCAAGCTAAAGTCATTTCCACTAGGTTCTTTGGAAGAGAGCTCCAGGGTCTTAATTAAGCCCTTGAACCAGTGCTTGGGGAGTAGCCAGTCATGCATTTGAGCAGGCTGGTGACTTCGTGGGCACATTCCCCTGAGCATCCAACGGGGGGAGAGTGTGTTTCTCAGCCCCTCCATTCTTCAGGAGAGAATGTGGTTCTACCTTCTTCTCATTTAGATGCCAACCCTTGCCAGACACTTAGTCTGGGGCCTCCAGCCTATGAAACATGGCGCTATGACCTTGAAGAAAAAGCATTAGGGAAGATAGGCTGGAGGGCGTGGGCCCCCCCCTCTGCCTTGGTTATATTCTAAGTTTGGTCTTTGTTTCCAGTTAGAGCTCCAGAAGGCAGTATCCTGGGACCATTTCTCCTCGTGGAATTGCCTTTGCATTTCCCAAGTTGTTCTGAGACGCAGCCATATGAAAATCACGTCTTTGTTTTGCAGTATTAATTGCTGTGGAGGACAGTATCCAGCCTGCCACCAAATGCCCTACACAAATTTCCACACAAGCAGCTACTTTCGTTAACTTAATGCCAAGGGGAAGAAACAAAGAAACAAAACTTTGCTTCTGTTGAAGATGTGGTCTGCTTCCTCCTTTCTGATAGGACCTTGTAACTATCATCTTTGCCTTTTAGCACAGAGGCCCGGAGCCCATTCTCAGGGATGGCATCGATCCTTAAGATCTGCTCCCTTCAACTTTTATGGTCTCAGTGCTCTAGTTTGATTTCATTATCAATACTCTACGTAGGTTTTGGAAAGAGGCGAGGAATAGATTTTTATAATTAAATATTTGCTGAGTGTCATCTCTGCACGAAGCATTATGTAGTAGGGGGATGAGGGTGTGATCTTCAAGGGGGGTTGAATTCGACAAAGGATCACAGAGAATCATTATCTCATGAGCTCAAAAATAATGGCAGCCAACGCCAACTGCATCAAGTTCTTCTTCGGGGATGTAACCAGAAGGTTCCGGGGAGCAGGAAGGAAGAAGCATGAAATCACCTCTCAGTGGAATTGACCCATATTCCGGGGAGCATGGTATTTGAGCTGGACACTGAGAATGAAAAGGAATTTATAGATGAGAAGAAAGAAAGACATGGCAGATGGATGTAGGAGGTCCTAGAACAGAGGTTGGCAAACCACAGCCCATCAGCCAAATCTGCCCTACGACCTGTTTATGTCGGGTCCTGGTGCTAACTTACATTTTTAAGCGACTGAAAAAATAAAAAGAAGTGTATTTTCATAACGTGAAAATTGTATGAAACTTAAATTTCCATTTCCATCAATGACGTTTTAGCAGCACAGGCACACCCATTCTTTTACATATTGTCTGCTGACTTTTGCACTAGTACAGCCGCAGGGGTGAGTGGTTTTGACAGTGACTGAATGGCCTGCAAAGCCTAAAATATTTACTCTGGTCTTTGATGGGAAAAGTTTGTGATCCCTGATGAAGGAGAGTAAAGAGGGGGTGTTGTTTTCTTAGAATGGCAAGTTGGCTGATGAAGTTGGTGCCTGGGGCAGAGACTATGCCAGAAAGGTAAACAGAGGCCAAGGTGAAGGTTTTGGAAGGCCGTGTCTTCAGAACTTTAGTTCATAAGTCATGGGTCTCTATTGAAGGATTCCGAATTGGGGGAAGATACGAACCTGGGGAACGATATAATATCTGAGTTTGGGAAGAAAACCCTACAGGCCGAGAGTGGGCAGGATTGAAGGAGGTGGTCAAGTTTAAGTGATACGTGTGGGAAGAGTATTAGCGCCATTTGTATTTTCCAAATAACCATGTGGTGATTTTTTTTTTTTCTTTGTTTTGCTGTACGCGGGCCTCTCACTGTTGTGGCCTCTCCCGTAGCGGAGCACAGGCTCCGGACGCGCAGGCTCAGCGGCCGTGGCTCACGGGCCCAGCCGCTCCTCGGCATGTGGGATCTTCCCGGACCGGGGCACGAACCCGCGTCCCCTGCATCGGCAGGCGGACTCTCAACCACTGCACCACCAGGGAAGCCCCATGTGGTGATTTTCACGGAATCTCACGAGTTGAACTTTAAACTGTGCGTAACAGAAGTAGAATTATTTTTTCCTTGCTAGCAAAGGGGTTTTCTTTCATCTTTCTGTGACTGAGCCATTTGAAAAATATGCATTGCGTTTCCATGGCTTCCAAATTGCACTCTTACAAACATGGTTTGGTAAGGAGAAGTGCTGGGCTGTGTCAGGCGGACGGAGGCATGATGAATTGATGCATTTGGGTTTAAAATAGGAAGAGTGAAATTTTCTCACTGTTTTATTTAGTTTCATTGTCAAAATGTAGGCTTTCTTAAAAGCGTTAAACCTGTGGAATCTTAAAAATATCTAATTCTAGATTCATAGGACTGAAAATGGTGGTGAGTGTTATAGTCTATCAGCCTCGTAGTTTATCCATTCATTTGTACAAGTATCAAGCATCACTATATATATTTGTTTGTTTATTTATAGTAGGCTCTTTGGAATACTAAAAAATATTTTTTTAAAATTCTATTTAAGAGTTGAGTGATATCTACAAAATGTTAAAATAATTGTATAAGATAAAATATGATCAGGCATCATAGGAATTAAGAGGAGAGGGCAACTGGGGAGGGCTGAGGTAGATTCCAGGATGATGTTTAGCATGAAAAGCCAGAGGAAGATGCTGTGGTAGAGGGCAGAGCAGATGAAAAATAAAAGGGGTTTTGATGTAACAGGCACCGGAGGAGCTGTGGCAGGTTTTAGGGTGGTCACATAGCCAGTAATTTAGTAAATGTGTTCTATGTGCTAAGTACTTTGTTACACCATGGAGAAATCAGGATGAATAAGACATCATCCCTGCCTTCAAGGAGCTTACAGTCTCCTGGGGGGACAAACAATGAAATGACTACAACATATCTTGAGTTCTGTGATGCAGGCAGCGTCAAAGGGCTGGGTTGGCGTGGTGGAAATAGAGTTTTAGGGGTGTTGCTGTGACGGCATCTGTTGGCTGGAACATCAGGGCATAGACTTCACCTGAAGTATCCAAGACAGGTGTGGGGTTGGTTCTAAGGGGAGGAAAGAGAGGAGATAGGGGAAGAGGAGGGGTTGGGGTGGGGTGGGAAGGGAGGGAAACAGACACAGACTGACTCATCTTCTATCTTCTCATACATCAAGTCTAGGTCAACAGCTTGTACCTTGAGACTCTGTTATGTTTGCTGCTGTTTTTAGGTACCCCTGTCTCCATGGTTTCTGTTTTACTAGAAATGTACAGTATGGTATTACTGTCTTTGATTGGTCATTAAGATAAGGAAAAATATGGGGACAAATGCAGTGATACATTTTCCCTTGCTTAAGGACTAGTTCTCACTGTATGAAAACAAAATACCAACCGAATAAAAATCAGGAGATTTTCAGGTGTTATGTTCCTTGGCCCTATAGTTTCAGTTTAGTTACCTGCCAACCACCCAACTGCCTGTCAAACAACAGCACTAAATTCGCAGTGATTTCTTAGGAACTCAAAGAAAGCAGTCTTCATGAAATAACACTGAATTGTCTGCTGACCTCCCTGTAGCTCACTGCTAGGGTGTGTCCGTGACTGGTGACGTCCAGAGTGAACAATGGCCCAACAGTGGGAGATCTGGATGCTGAGCCCAGCTCCTTGATTCTCCAGGAACGTGATGGGAGACAATGAGCCCTCTCTCTGGGACTCATTTTTTTTAATGACCTCAGTAACTCTAATGTGTCTTCCAGATCTGAAATACCGCTTTGTTTTTATTTTTCTTGTAAGCTCAGGACACTTATCTTGCAGTGTCCTTGGGGCAAATGTTATTTTCCTTATTTTACAAATGGAACACCTAGACTTCCAATAGTTACAGGACCCAGTAGGACATTAAAGCTACAAGTAGCTCTTCTTCTGACAGCTGGTGGTTGGCCTGGCCTTTGAGGAGTTGTTTTCATGGCTGGCCAACGACCAGGGAGAGTCTTGGGTAGGCTTTGCTCCCAAACTGGAAGGGCTCCACCTGTAAGTGTGACCAGACCAAATCCTTTTCCTCATTTTCCAAACGCCAGTATCCAAGAACAATTGACAAGGGTGCTTTCTGAATTGATCGTATCTCAAATGATTCCGAGCACTTTGCAATTTATAGAATGATGACGCCTAGAAAGCTTGCCTAGGAAAAGGAATCCTTTAGGATTTCTGACTTTACAGGACAATTGGCAGGAAAATAAGAAGAGTCTGATGTGGTCTTGGTTTATATCCACTTTAGCGTGAGGGCTGCAGAGTGACATGCTTGTTTAACGTTGGGCAACGTGCTTCATCTCCAGGCTTCAATGTCCTAGTCTGCAAATTGGTGAAATACTACCTCGCTCAGAATTGTTGCAATGTTGAAATTATATAATGAAATGTATTTGAATGTACAGCACAGAGCCTGGTACAAATGATGTGCTCAATAAATGCTAGTTGCTGCTGTTGTGGTGATGACCCCTTGGTTCCATCCCATCTGTTTTGCATCTTCAGTCCCAGTTGACTGCTAAGAAATATGATTATTGTAATCATGCACTACTCTTCAGCACTATCTTTTGCATGAATAATAAGACACACCCTTGGGCATGCTGCCTGGGAGAGAATTCTACCTTTGGTTATATTCCGTATAGTTGCCGTAAGTTAATTTTCACCTAGAGTTGGAAGAGGTCTCTGTGGTTACCTAGTCCACCTGGTTCTGGGCCACGCATATGATGGTTCAGTACATTTGGTTTCTATTCAACACATGTTCATTGAACCTCTATGCTCTGTTCCCTATTTATGAAATTCAACCGATCAAAACTAGATCTCAATGATAGACGAAAATGTTACTTACACAGGGACATGCAGTCCTAAAAGGTGGAGCTTTGCACGTGACAACTCTGTTGGGTGTTAGTTATCCACCATCCACTCTCCTTTTCCTCCTAAGAGAACCCCATTTTCTCAGGCATAGCCACTGTTCCCACAGTCAGCCTAGGTGGCTGAGGAGAAGCTGACCCCATCTTGATCTCCATCCAAAGTCTGACACTCAGGGCTCAAGATATGTCAACAAAACAATCTACATGTTGTTTAAACCAATTTGAGTTGGGTTTTCTGTGGTTTGGAGTCAAAAGTATTCTGACCCATCCACTTAGTATGAATCAATTCTATTTGGAAATATTAGAGTTTCCGACTTAGCTTTTTTATTGTTATTTTTATTTTATTTATTTTTTTGGCTGCGCTGCGTGGCATGTGTGATCTTAGTTCCCCGACCAGGGATCGAACCCATGCCCCCTGCAGTGGAAGCATGGAGTCCTAACCACTGGACTGGCAGGAAATTCCCTGACTTAGCTTTTTTATTCCTTTCGCAAGTTGCCCTCAATACTGAGTGGTGATTCGCTGACCTGTAGAACTGGCCTAGAGGTGGCATGGGATAGACTGACTAAAGTCCATTACAAAGTCACAGGCAAGGCCAAGAGACTGGTGCTTATATTTCAGAAGTGTCACATGATAGTTATTAAGTGATATAACATAAAATCTTATATAATTTAAGATAAGGAGTAGAAAAAAATGGTATAATTTGTTGATAGGGAATTTTTCTGCTCCTCCATACCTTTCTCCTTAATTACCCCTGAGGAGGTAGAATGACATATCTGATTGGTAGATCTGGGGGGGGAAAAATGGGA
This sequence comes from Physeter macrocephalus, assembly GCF_002837175.3. Taxonomy (NCBI): domain Eukaryota; kingdom Metazoa; phylum Chordata; class Mammalia; order Artiodactyla; family Physeteridae; genus Physeter; species Physeter macrocephalus. The sequence goes on along the minus strand of NC_041231.1, from coordinate 79,178,004 downwards.
AGTGCTTAGCTTAGCTCGTCTTTTCTTCTCCCTGTTGGGATTGGGCATGCCCAAAGGAAGGAGGAATTCTCTTCTACCCTCCGTGTTGTGAGCCTTACCTGGACACACACACTCATTGTGGAAAAGTCTGCCCTGGCACAGCTTTGCTTGTGATTGATGAGGAAGTCTGGCCTGCCTCATGTTACTCTTACTAAGTTAATTAGCTTACACTCAGCCAGCCTCGGTGATTAATAAGAGTGGTATTTTGGCCACCATCTTTACTTGCTTATTTTGTTCCCCAAATTGTTTAGAACCAAGGTTATTTTTTTTGGACATGCAGCAGAGTTGATTCTCATGATGAATAGAGACTGGTCAGAAATCACTGCCTAGGGTACAAACACTGGAAGAATCATGCCTCATTAATTAAAATGGTAGAGCTGGACCCAGCTTGCTTATTTTCTTTTTCACCTTTAGTTAAAATGAGTTCTTAGCCATTTGAGAAGCTGATGCTTAAAGTTACAGACCCTCTCCCCAGAAAAAGGCACAGATACAATTTTTATACAATGTCGGGGTATGCATGTATCCCCCTGCCGCCAAATCTACCCTGGGACCCTTGTGTGTCCATGCATCTCAGGTTAAGACTCCTGAGTTAAGTCCTCAGAAGATAGGTCACTGAGCAGTGGGTTTAAATTGAAAAAGAAAGAAGCCTGGGGGGGAGAAAAAGAGTGTGACACTGCAGGTGACCTGTAGTGGTACCTGGGAAAGCACATCCAATGTGGAGAGTGAACTATGTGTTGGAGCTGGATACTGACTGACAGAATCACCTAGAAGGTTTAAACAAAGAGACTTTAATGAAGAGACTCCCCATTGAAGAGTATTAGGATAATTAACCGGGGGGTTGAGGTACTCAGAGCCTGGCAATGGTGGGGAGATGTTGCCACTTTCAGGGTCATAGGAACAAGGAGAAGAAATAGTATTACTAGGCCTAGCAAGAGCTCAAATAGTTTGCCAGGGGGAAGTGGTGTCACACAAGGATGCAAACATGGAAACATGGCACCCAACTCTTTCTCTCGCTGACCCCTGATCTCCTGCTGGGGCCTCTCCCATTAGCCAACCTCAACTGGAAGCCAGGAGATAAGGGAGCTGGGGGGATGCATTCCATGGGGGCAGCTTCCTGGGTACAAAGCAAGACCAAGAAGAGTAGAGAAGGAATACAGGAGGCAAAGAGAGAATAACCAGGATAGAGCATCAGCCAAAACTAAAGAGACCGGCAAGGTTAGGAGTCTGAGTAATGCACGTGGGTGCTGGGAGGCACTGACCGGGCCTTGGTCATTGTATGTAGACTAGGATTGTGCTGAGGACCATGTCCAGGAGGAAGGTCATCTGAGTGTAGAAGAACAAACCCCCAAGAGGCCCTTTATAGAAAAAAATTTACCCACTTCTGCTCTAGACCGAAGATAAACAACTCAAATTATCAATCTGGATACTATATGCAGTTCAGAGCAGAGAATAGAGAAAAGTTTCCTGGAGCTGGTTGAGTCTGAAGATAAATTGAGGAGAATACAAAAGCCAAGATACATTTATTTTTAATTATCATTTGCCTCATACATTCATTTCAGAATGCTAGGATTAATTGCCAGCTACATAAGCAAACATTAGAAATTAGAACATACACAGAAAAAAGTAGAAGAAAAACATTATCAAGCCTACATGTAGTTTATTTTTATCATTTTATAATCTGAGATTATGTGTATTTCAAGAGTAAGAAAAATTAAATCAGTAAGATAAATCACCATATTTAGTTTAAAAGATATGTCGACTAGATCATCTGTTACTGTTGATAAGAGATTCATCAGTATGAAAAAAAAAATGAAAGAATGACTCTCCATCTTGACTGAAAATAATGGGTCAGAATAATGAAATGATTTAAGCTGATCTTGAACTGACATTTCAAATTCATCATAACCCACCAAGCCTTTGAAGTTCCACAGTGACATCATTTTAATACTGGGGCTTTTAAGAGCTTTCTAAATAGGTCAGCATCTCATGTAATCTTCAGGCTGTCACTAAATATTTAGGATATTTGTTGGGAAGAGCAGGTGTTCTTTTGAACTTTCTCCTTTAAAAAAATAACCACAATAATTCCATCTGATGGTGTGCTTTGACAAGTCTAGAGTTTTCAATGCCTTGTGAAGAAAAATAACCGAATAAAATGCACACATGATAGTATATCAGTAAGACTTTTCCATTCTTAAGCCATTCCTTAAACTGTATCAGTAATAATTTACATGTTGAGATGGTGACTTCTTTCCAGCTGAGCCTCCCTTGTGTTATAAACACAAGTCCCCTTGCATGTTGCATTTAAATTTGCATGTAATTCTATAAAGGTTGGACAATCAGCCAGGATAGATATGTCCAAGATAATTAAAAATAAAAGAAAAAAGAGAAACTCTTGTAGGAGGTGAGGAGGTGGGCTACAAAGAAGGAATTGAATAGAAAGGGGGGAGGTAGAGGATGGCCAATGGTCTTTGGGATTTTTGCTTGGAGGGACCTTAAAGAAATGACCTCTTCCCAGCCTGTCAGGAAGAGATCTGGATACTTTAGGATCCTGGGTTTTAGGGTTTTTGCCTGGGCAACCATTTGGAAAGGTTTTGACCTTCTCAGAGTTCAGAAGATATGAAAGTGAGACTTATTCCAAGCAGAATGAAAGTCAAGGTAGCAGGAAAGGAAACCAGGCTTCTTGAGGCAGCAGCCAAAGCAGCTGAGCAGGAACCACACTGTTGATTCTGTGGCCCTGGGAAATAGTCACTACAGTCGTAGGCTTTAGAGTCTAAGGACCCGTGTCCAAATCCTAGCCTGATCATTCCAGCTGTATAATCTTGAGTAAATTCCCTAAGTTTTTCTGTACCTCATTTCCTCATCCCTAAACTGGGGACAATAAAGTACCCACCTAAGAGGGTTGTTCTGAAAGTTAAGTAAGAATGCAAGAAGAACACCTAACGTAATGCCTGACTCCGAGAAAGTCACCAATGGTGGGAGCTGGTATTATTTAAAACATGCCTATAATAACCTACACTCTCAAATTCCTTTAACTGTTGTCAACTGGTTATTTTCTCATCCAGCAACTGGCTAAGTGAGCTTTATCTGATGATACATGATTACGGAAGGGAAAGGAAGAACAAAGAAATATGTGGAGCTGAAAGTAGAGAATTTAAACCTGTAAAATATCTTAAATTCTTAGAGAAGGAAGTAGAAGGGAGACCATTAGATGAAATTGACAGTTTCCTATTGAGGGTCCCAGTATTTTTTCATATGCCTTATAGTAAAAATGAAAGAAATGCCCAAGATTCTTATTCATATTGAGATAAACCATTAGGACTGGTCTGGTGGATTGGCTGGTAGGGCAGGCAACCTGTAGGCAAACATTTGCATGAGTCCATCTGGATGGGAGGAAGGTGCCTTCTGGGAAAAGATACGAAGGTCGGCCTCCCTGCTATGGTGACTGTCGCCAGCTCAGCACTGGCCGCTCAGCTACAGACACTGAAGAAGCTGTTTTTATGAAGAGTGTTCCATTAAACACACACACACACACACAGGTAGTGCTTAGGGAGAGGGATCTTCTCATTTTATTCAACATTTAACCAGTACTAACTGGGCATCTATTATGTGCTTAGCTGGGCATGTAGTAGCCCTGAACAAAACAAAAATTCCTGCCTTCATGTAGATTATTTGCTAATGGAGGAAGTCAGTGTAGGGGAGGAAAAAAAAATATTCCTCTACTTTTCTGAGTTCTTGGCTGAGACCCCTGTAATAAAAGACAGATTAACAAGAGAAAATCACTTTTAAATTGAGAAAGACAAACAGAAGTTCATTAACATGTATACCTCATGTATACAGGAGAAATGATAAACTCCCTGAGATGGCCCGAGCCACCACCTTAAACAGCATCTTAGGCTAAAGACAGAGGTAGGACTGGGCTGACTGATTATGGGAGGCTACCAGGAAAAGCACAGTAAACAAGGCTGAGGTTGTGATGCAGATTTAAGTCAGTGCCTTCTCCATTGATTAGATTTTCTTGTCATTTTAGAGTCATCCTGGTCCAGAGAGGGAGACACTTATAAATGGAGATTTCCTTTATTCATGTAGATTTCCCTTACAAAAGGATAAACTCTACTCTGTTTGCAGAGATTCTCCCATGTCTGCTATTTCTCAAAACACAGTCAGCTCAAAAGTAATCCTTATGCCAGAGAGGCGTATTTTGGGGTGGTATATTCTGCTCCCCTTCATCAGACAAGAAATAAGATAATTAAAATATGTACTGTTAGACTGATAAATGGAAAAAAAAAAAAAGCAGGACAAAGGGATAGGAAGTGACAATTTGGGATAAGGGTTGCAATTTTAGGAAGGATGACCAGGGAAAGCTTCACTGAGGTGACACTTGAGTAAAACCTGAAGGAGATGGGAGAACAGTGCATGTCAGTACCTGGAGAAAGAGTGGTCCATGCAGAGGGAACAGGCTGGCATGTGACCGCCAGGTTCAAAGAACAGAAAGAGGCTGGTGTGGCTGTAGCAGAGTAAGCAAGTTGAAGAATCATATGAGATGAGGCCATTTCTTCCTAGAACCTAGGACCACCAAGGACTCCAGAGGACATCGGGCCTCCCTGGCCCCTGAAGATTAGTCGTTTGGGGGGCTGTTGGTGATAGCACCCCTGGCAGGAGCATCAGAACCCCAAGCTGTGTATCAGCAACAGGGGCTGCAGTGAGAAGGTCTCAAAGCACATATCAGACAGCAGGTGCCCTCCAGCTGAGCCAGAGGAAAAGAGAAAGCATGCAGCATGGTGCAGAGCCGAAGGGGCAGTTTGGGGAGACAACCCTTAAGGTCTCAAGCCAAATTGGGTGTGTTATGGAACCAAACTTGGGGTCTGCTTGCCTGTCCCCTGTGCAGCAAAGCCAATCTACTGACGCCGGGTTCTGGTGAAGGAAAGTACAGCGTTTATTTGCAGGGCCCCAAGCAAGGAGAATGGGCAGCTTGTGCTCAAAAGACCTGAATTGTCTTCTCTGATGGCTTTCAGGGAAGAGTTTTTAAAGGCAACATTTAGGGTGAGGGCTGCAGAGTATATGACTTTCTTCTGATTGGTTGGTGGTGAGCTAACAGGGTGATTTTCTAGAAATCTTAATCATCAACCTTCTGGTTCCAGCCAGTTTGGGATCTATGTGCTTGTGCTAATCATGTAGTCGCCATTATCCACCTGGCTGGGTGGAGTGGGGAGGGTCTTAGTTTCTGCAGAACAACTCAAAGATATGTGTCAGATTGTTATGTGTATCCCTTGAGGAGGAAGTAGGGCTCTGTTTTATCTCTGAACTATTGTCATTACTGTACTTTTCTTGCTTAACTGCTTTTCCTTTGTTTCTGCATTCTGTCACTTCCCTAATTAGTAACTACTTGTATCTGCTCTTTGGAACTCAGGGAAGGCCTAGGAGACTAAAAGCCTTTTTCCTGCAAACAAGGAAAAGGGGAAATGCAGGGGCTTTTGTACTCAGGAGGGCCCCATGGGGTCCTGCTCAGTTTCAGGTGAGGCCAAGCAGGCAGCTCAAGTCCCACGTAAGCCATGGAAACAAGAGTTGGTGACATTTCTGTTACTCAGTTACCTGGTTACTTACCAATTACCGAAAGGCTAGTGAGTGTTGGAGAACCTGGAGTTATATCGGATTCTGCAATTTACTGCTAACCCTCCATATTCACTTAAAGATCAGTTCACATTTCCAGGCTTTTCCTCTTTCTTTATCTGTGCACTCTTGGAAGTGATGTTGAAGGGCCAGGCCAGTTGTGGGTTTGTATCTAACTGCAAAATAAAATCCAGGAGGAAATTTACATTGTGGAAATGTGATCTGCTTTTTCATGTCACACCCTTGTTCTCCCCTCCCCCTTTCTTTTTTTTTGTCTATGAATTTCAGCTTAGTTTCTTCTTTCCTGTTTATGTCTTTAGAATTTTCTTTTTACTTCTCACTGTTTTTTACTTACTATCCTAGTTTCTTATTGAGTATAATTTAGCTTTTTTTGGTTTTAAAGAAAAATGTGTTTCTAAACTGAAATTCATTTAACTGGAAAATTGTAAGGTTAGAAATGATGTGTTTATCTTCAAAGTCCTAAAGTACCATACGTGATACTGCAGCCTGTGCTCAGCTAAGTTATATGATGCACACGTGGCAGAACCTTGAAATACACTTATGATACACACAGGAAAGGAAAACCAAATGAAACAGTACATTCAGACACTGGTAGTATTCTTCATCATAAAAGTAAATGATGAATTCTCCACTTCTGCTTAAGAAGAGGTGATGGTTTTCATAGTAATTTGAGTTTCCTACTAATTCCCACTTTATGCTACTGGATTTCTTTTTCTTAGAGAATTAATTATTATGCTCTTTCAAAAGGCATAATTATCATTGAATCCCATTGAATAGGAGGCCAACTCCTTAAAGAGTGTCTATTTTTAAAATTAGCTTAATAATTTCTGCATCACACAATACAAGAACCAGATATAATAAATGATAGTTCAAAATCTGCATCTCATCAGGGCTTCCTACCCTGATGGAGGAACAATAGGCTAAAGCAGGCTCCACTGGTTTATCCATGGGTCTGCATGAGAGCAGGATGCTGTGGGTACATTTTGGCATAAAGAACTGTATTTCTTTCATTAACAATGAAAATGCATTCAAAGGAAAGAATTCCTGCAAAGTATCTCGTCTTCTTTCTGTGATCATTAAGAAAATATCAACTGGGTCTATGTGTCTCATCATCATGCCTTTCCTTAGGTTATTGGGACTTTCCCTCTGGAATCCAAGTTACAGTTAGAGAGGGAACAAATACAAAATGAAAATACAGAATTGTGACATAATCAAATTGCTAGTGTAATGCAGGCTCTAATAAAGGGAACAGCCTCCTGTGGATGAGTTTGTGGTGATGTAAGGTTACCACCTCTTTAAGGATTTATGTGGTTTATCATCCCATTGATTAACATTTCCTTATGGTGAATGTTCAATTTACCTTATAAGGAAGGGGAGCTCCTACAGCATTTATGATCTGCGAAAATGTTTGATAGCGGACCTCAGAATCTTTCTCAACACACCAGTCCATATGAATTCATCAGAGTCAGTTTGTGAGATCAAACATTTTTCAAATTCTAAGACTTGAATAAATATGTAAATTTCACATCCCTTTTTTAATTGATATTTTTCTCTGTCTCTTAAAACTTTATCTCTGCTGAAATCCCCAAACCATAATGATAGGTGTTGGAAAAGTTCAGATAAAAGTATGTAAGTTCTCACTATCTAATCCAGCTGAAAAAAAATGACCATGGGATTACCATAAACCCCTCTTTGGGCACCAACAATATCACCAGTCTTTCTAATCTCTGAAATAAAACCTTTAGCAGCAGGGAGTCCATAATGACAAACAATCTCCTGACATCATGTCTGCCAAGAAAATTCAAACTAATCCAAATGTCAACAAATCTAGGTGTCAGTTCACCTCAGGGAAAATCAACACCCTGTTCTTGAAGAAAGCATGCTATAAAAAGTCTTAATTTACCAAACTTAAAAAAAGATCCTCCTCTTTCTTTAGGCAGACATGTCATTTTGTTTAACTATAATCTAGACTTATGTTCAGGCTCCTTGGTAAATTCAAAAGCCCAAGGCAACATCAATGTAACTTCTAAATGGCTTGTCCAGTCGTTATTTCAGATCATAACAACACTCAAACTCAAACAGTACTCAAACTAGTTTTTCCTTAAAAAAAAAGTTTGATTCGATTTTTTTTACCTTTCACCTGGACTTGTGACATAATAGAAACTCAAATGTGAATTTCAAGTCAGGGTAGCCCAGTTGAAAGCTGGATAGCTCTCTATTTCTTAATTAAAAATCCAGCTTGTCAAATAGCTCCCTATTCCTTTATATTCCTACAGACTCTGCCCATGTCTGGCTACACCCTTGGCTTCTTGCCCACAGAGATTTCAGCTTATTTCACTTTGATTTCCAGTCTCATTACAGGCAGCTCTATTTTCTCTTGCCCTTCCCCCAGGATAGCTCTCTGTGTCACTTCTTATATGCTGGACCTGCTGTGCACCAAATAGATTTCCACTTTACCATGTCAGGGCTGCAGTCCATATGGAAATTCTGGAAAATACTGGCATTGGTTTGCAGCAAGATCGAGCCTAAAACCACTTTATGATTTAAGGAACATCCAGAGGCTTTGACATCAAACCCTACTGCTGTATATAGATCAATCATTTTTCTGAAAATCCAAGTCAAGTTTTACACATACATGGGGGCAGGGGCAAGGCCTGTTATTATGTCTTCACTCTTCAAACACCATTGTACAAAATTAATGACAAATTTAAAACATACATTTGAACCATATCTAAGAATGCGCTTCTCCCTCTGTTATCAATGGGTAAGCCACTTTTCTGGATCCTTCCCCAGTGTAGCAAAGTGAGAGTTCTTTAGATTGAACCAATACAGATTTTCATGCATCTGCCTATTTGGTACCAAACAGACGGTTGATTGATGATTTAAAAGCAAAATATTAACCAGTCATTTTTGTATCTTGTAAGCCCAGCCTCTGCTTTTGTTTCTCCTCCATTTCTTAAACCAATGATGTCTTCCTCAAAGTAGTTCTTTGGGAAGATTTTTGTCCCCCTCTTTTGTTTACGTAAAGGTCTCTTTAAACCCACGTCTCCTAAGACCTTAATATGAAAAGCGTGGTTCATGGACCAGCAGCACTGCATCACCTGGAGGCTGGTTTGAAAATGCAGAATCATAGACCCCACCCTAGAATCTGCATTTTTACCAAGATTCCACACCCCGCCCCCGGGATTCTTATCACATTGAGGTTTGAGAAGCACTAGATGAGGAATGGCCAGCAATTTTCCAGAGCCTCTGGTAGGTGAAACAAAGAGATAGGATATATGTGGAGTGAAGGCCAAGAGATACAGCGGAAAGTGCTTGGGCTTTTGAGTCAGACATGCCCAGATTCAAATCTTGGCTTTTGTTCATTTGTACCCTCTTTTTTTAGATTCTGCATATAAGTGATATCATATGATATTTGTCTTTTTGTGTCTGACTTAGTTCACTCAGTATGACAACCTCTAGGTCCATCCATGTTGGACCATCCCTGTTCCAAGTGGTACAGGGAACTCCACTCAATACTCTGTAATGGCCTATATGGGAAAAGAATCTTAAAAAAAAAAAAAAAAAGAGTGGCTATAGGTATATGTATAACTGATTCACTTTGCTGAACATCTGAATCTAACACAGCACTGTAAATCAACTAGACTCCAATAAAAATTAAAAAAAAAATCTTGGCTCTTGTTCCTAGGAGATCTGGGAACTCAGACAAATGATTTGTGATCTCTGAGCCTTGGCTCTAGCATCTATATTTGGTAACTTCTAGTATCAAACTATTTTTTGACGAGAATGAAATAAGATGCGTTCACGCAAACAGGATACACTCACCCTCAGATGATGCTGAATATATGTTGGTCTCATCCTCCATCCCCTGTCATGTGCCTTTTCCCCATTCTTGATAGTTTTATCTTTTGAGCATCTCCAATTATTCAGAGCAATGATTATGCACTTTTTATGTGTTGGGCCTAGCTTGAATATATCTCAATATATGTATCCAGAAAAATAAGATCATAAATAACCCAATTCATCAAATATGAATAGTTGGAAGGTTGTAAGCAAATACACTGGAGAGTTCTGACAGAATGAAATTATTGATGAAATCAGCACATGCTCCTACATTCTACCTTCCTGTGATTAGACTGACAAATATCTTTAGGCTCTGGGCCAAATGTTGGTGAAGATGAAGTATGTCTTCGCTACCTTCTCACTTCTCAGCCCATCATCTTCTTTGCATTTTAGTGCCCAATCAGTGTCTCTGTGTCACATCAACCTTAACCGTCCAGAAGTTGCCTGTGCGGCTGATCCTCGCAGCCCTGTGCAGTTTTTTCTCCAACAAAAGTTAACTTGTCCTGGGTTCCGTTCTCTGTGCTGTTGAAGCTGGGTGTCCATTCTGTTTTAGAGGAGTGGTTTCCAAAATGGGATCCCTGGACCAGCAGTAGCATCACCTGAGAACTTGTTAGAAATGCAAATTCTTGCGTCCTATCCTAGAACTGATGAATCAGAACCTCTGGGGGTGGAACCCAGAAGTCTGTGTTTTTCCAGGTTCTCCGTGAGATTCTAACATGCTCAGTTTGGGGAACCAGCTGCATTAGAAAGAGCTATAGGGCTTCCCTGGTGGCGCAGTGGTTGCGCGTCCGCCTGCCGCTGCAGGGGAACCGGGTTCGCGCCCTGGTCTGGGAGGATCCCACGTGCCGCGGAGCGGCTGGGCCCGTGAGCCATGGCCGCTGAGCCTGCGCGTCCGGAGCCTGTGCTCCGCAACGGGA
>NC_041231.1:79092043-79167547 GCF_002837175.3 Physeter macrocephalus | reverse complement strand
GCTCCGCAACGGGAGAGGCCACAGCAGAGGGAGGCCCGCATACCACAAAAAAAAAAAAAAAAAAAAAAAAGAAAGAGCTATAGAATTCTAGAAGGGGAAGGAACTGTAGAACTGTAAACAGAGCAGGATTTCCCAGCTCTAATGGTCCCCTAGTCGGCACCTAGCTGAGTGATTCTCCACTCTGGCTGCGTGTTGGAATCACCTAGCAGCTTTAAACAATACTAATTGCTTGGATTCGCCCCGATGATCCTGATTTAATTGGTCGGGACACTGGGATTCTGTTTAATCTCCTAGGTGATTCTCCTGTACAGCCTGGGCTGGGAACCATTGGTGGAGACCGCTGCTGACAGTGGGTTCAAATCACCTGGGGGCGGGGGTTGTCTAACACAACCTGTTATACCTGGGCCCTACCCTAGAGCAATTGAAACCAAATCTTGTGGGGCCTGGACATTTGTTGGTTGTAAAAGAGCCTCTTCCCTGATACACAGAGGAGGTTGAGAATCACTCATCAAGTTTAATGCATTGATTTATAGATGAGGAAATGTGAAAAACTCCTCCCCCAAATTCCATGCTCAGGGGTCAGTGTCTTCTAATGAGCCGCTGCTCTGTGTACTCCCATTCTAGCCGGGGGGCTCTTGGTTGAGGCTAGAGAAGAAGGCCAGTGATGGGACAATCCCGGGTCTTTTGATCTGCCCTTAGAGATCCCTGGGGGCCTGGGGCTTCCCCCCATCTAGTGAGGGGTGTCTTCCTTCCCTCCCCCATCATCCTTGCTTCAAACAAGCTGCCACAGAGAGCCCTTCTGAAGTGTGCTCATGGCAGTGAGTAGGCTGCAGCCCAAAACACACAGTATGATCATTATGGAAGCCTATTTTTCTTTGACTTGATAAATTCTGTTTTACCCCATAGGATTTACAAAAGTAGGGGAAGGGATTTCTGCAGCAGGGTCTAATATGGCTTTCAAATGCCACAACCATCATTCCTAGGACCACAAGAGTGCTTTTGCCTAGATAAATGTCATCCTAGACCTAGGGCATCACCAGGATTACAACGTTATTGAATTTTCCGTCTGCACCTCTGATTTGCATGTTGTAAAAATAAACTAAAGATTTTATCCAAAAATTAGTTCTGGGGTGACAGGATAGATTTTTCCAGTTCATATTAAGCTGATGCCTTCTCTGGTGAGGGAAAGGAAAGATAATATCTTGGCCGGGAGTCGGAAGTGACTCCAAGACCTCCCCTGAGTCTCTTCCAGCCCTCAGCAAGGTGAAAACTAAACTACTTTAAACACTTGTCCTGGCCTAGCCTCTTCTTTAGGTTGCCTGTGTTTCCCAAGCGATCTGCAATTCCTGTTGCTAACACCTGCCTGAAGTTTGGTACCCTAGTTAAGAAGTCCTTGTGGACAATTAAAAACATCTTAGCCTCAACACGTACTTAGCTGTGTGACCTTGAACGTGCCAACCTCTCTGGGCTTCCGCAACCATATCTCTACACCAGGGAGGATATGAGCACTGCCATCATAGGGTTCCTGAGAGGATTAAATAGTTAATATGGGTTTTAAAGCATTCAGTGCCTGGCATGCAATAAGCAATATTCATGAATGTTTTATGTTTTAGTCCCATTATATATTTACAATCACTAACAGAAATATCACTCACCAGTAAGTAACTCCTTAACTAAGGCCTAGTCTCCATTCTGTAAATTTTATCTTGGTGAACCATCTCCAGATTTCCACATGAATTTTAAAGGCATAACCAGAGAGAGTCTGATTAATGTGTCTTCTGGTGGGAAGCCTCAGACCTAGCCTTCTGAACTCTGTTTAGTTGCCAGCAGTTTGTCTTTAGCTAGGATGACCAGTCATCTTGGTTTTCCCCCAAGACTGAGGGGGTTCCAGAATGAGGGGCTTTCGGTGTTAATACTAGGACAAGTGCACCAGGATGAGTTTTCACTCTCTTCAGCCTGTGGCCAACTGGGCATGCATGGCCTGGCAGTGTCGGCTGGGTGTGATAGCCGCCTCTGCTCATTCCTTACTGTGAGGTATCCAACTCTCTGGCAAAACCAGCCTGTGTAGGGAGAGAAGATCAAGTTCATCACAGCAGAATTACAAGGAGAACTGAATGGGTAAAGACTGGCCTCGGAAAGTAGATCCTGGGGAGACTAGGATGTTCTATTTATCTAGCTGTTGAGCTTGGATAGGTCCCTGAACCCCTCTGAGTTTCAGTTTTCTTATTTGGTAAAATGGCTGTAATATAATGTGTGTCTTGCCGGGCGGTTGAAAAGCCTGGTCTGCACAGTGTGTGGGGAAGTGGGGGGGTCTATTCCTGGGTAAGTGTTCACTGCAGGGGGGCAGGTGGTGGGTATTAAAACCAAGCCCTGGGTTAGAATCCCATTTCTCCCATTTGCTCTTTCCTTGACCCTTGGCAAGGTCCCTTCCCTCTCGGAGCCTCGCTTTTCTCATCAATGACGTTGGGAATCCCAGCATCTCCCTAGCAAAGCCTTGCCGGCCAGTGGAGGCCCAGACCTGCACAGGGGCTCACATCCACTGTGCGTCTTCCCTGACCATGTGGAGTGCGTCTGTATCCGAGAGGAGATTTCTGGGGGGCTGGAAAAGAGGGTCCTAACATGGACACACATCAGAATCATTTGAGGAAACAAACAAAAACACCACCATCCAGGCTTTGTACTCCAGCCTAGTGAAATCAAAATCTCGGGGGATGGGGGGGTGGGGCGTAGCCCTGGGATCACTTTAAGTTTCTACTGGGCTAGAGGGAGGACCCAAAGAGCAGGAACAAGAGAGGACAGCTATTTCATGGGTCCCACGAGGAGATCAGAGAAGAAATATGAACCAAACCTGGCCTTTTCTATTTGTCAATTCAGTTTACTGAGCTGGGCAGGTATGTGAATAGGAGGATAATTCTGATCCTTCTTGCCGTTCATCCTGCTTCTTCACTTAGTCTCTGACTCACTGCGTCAGCTTCCAAGGATGCGTCGTGAAGTAGGGTCACCACATGAGGCTTTCCTGGCCCTCAGGATGACTCATTTCTGTGTCATTATGACAGATGTTCTAAAACTACTCTGCACCCTCCCCTTTCGAAGGAAGCTCTTTGGAGGTGGCAGGATGGGGTGATTGGGCCAGCTGAGACAGTAAGGAAGGGCTCTACCAGCCCAAATGGAGCAGCACCCTGGCCTCTTGGCCACTCAGGCCAAGCCTGGAAATATGAGTGTTACTTCCTCACTTTGATTTTGGAGTAATTTAACAGAGGGCTTTCTTAGATTCCTTGGATCTGCCTCCGGAGATCACGCCAAGCTTTACTGAGCTGCGAGCCGCTGCTCATCATCTTTTTATTTCTCTGCCTCCTTGGCCCTCTTGAAAGTACCTGATTACTCTCTCAGGTTACCCAGTGAACACTGGAAATGTTAATATCAAGGGTTTCCCAAAGCTGAGTTAATGCCTGGCCGCTCTGTGACACTGAGCTTTGCATGATGTATTAACTAGTTGGGGAGAATCACTGGTTTTTTAAAGCATTTTAAGCTGAAGCATCTGAACTGAATGAGCTTGGATTTAGTCGTGACTTCCTAGAGGGAAAAGGGCCATGGACATTGTTACATCTTAACTTATAGAAGAGGATGTCAAGGGCTGGCGTAGGGAAGCCATCAGCTTGGGTTTCAGGCTTGGTTGACTCGGGAGCCAGAGCCTCATTCCCAGAGTCCAGAATCCTGCAGCCTCTACTCCAAGGCTTCTGGAACTTACTGAGGATCAGTGAACCACTTGTTTCTGCATCTTCCTATGGGAGGAGAGACTCTCTAGCTTTCATCATATTCTCAAAGTGGTCTTTGGTCCAAAACATAAATAACCAGTGGTCTAGCCCTTTGCAATATAAGAAGTCTAAAATTTCATTCATAGCAGTTAGTAGACATATTTGTGGCATATTAAAGAGATAAGAATTACATTATAGGCCAATTCTACAAGTCATAAAACATTCCTTATTTTTGTTTGGGGGCCAGGAGTGGGCTATCTCATCCCAAAGTACTAGAACACCTAAGAAATCAAAGCATAGAATTCAATGAAAATGTCAAGAAGATTTTTAAAACCCATCATTTCAGATTTTTTATTTTTTAACAGGAGACCATTCATTTGTTCATAAGAGGAAACAAAACATGTTTAAAGTTATTTAAAGACAAAAAGACACTGGGGTATAGCTTTCTCGTTTTCCCTTCCACCACGCTGCCTGTTTCTGGTGATAGAACTCTACTGATGCCAGAGCTGCAAGACACACTCCCTGTGAGGGTGCTTGTGATGAGATCTTTAGGGCAACTGCAGCCTTCGCCTGGTCACTCTAGTAGTGTAATGGCACCACTCAGCCAGGTGGTTGGCCAGATCTGTGGGGCGGGGGTGCCACAGTGTGTGGTCCTGAAGCAGCAGCAGTGACGTCTCCTGGGAGTTTATTAGAAATGTGGAATTTCAGGTGTACTCCAGAGCTCCTGAATCAGAATCTCAGGTGAATCTTGGTACAATGAGACCTGAGAAGCACATCTGTATATATGGTGGAGGACCCGAGTTAAAACATAGTGGACCAGTCATTAAGAAGTCTACAAATAACAACTGCCGGAAGGAGTGTGGAGAAGAGGAAACCCTCCTACACTGTTGGTGGGAATGGAAATTGGTGCAGCCACTATGGAGAACAGTATGGAGGTTCCTCAAAAAATGAAAAATAGAGTTTCCACGTGATTCAGCAATCCCACTCCTGGGCATATATCTGGACAGAACTATAATTTGAAAAGATACATGTACCCCTATGTTCATAGCAGCACTATTCACAATAGCCAAGACATGGAGGCAACCTAAATGTCCATCGACAGATGAATGGATAAAGGAGATGTGGTACATAGATACAATGGAATACTACTCGGCCAAAAAAAAAATGAAATAATGCCGTTTCCAGCAACATGATGGACCTAGAGATAATCTTACTAAGTGATGTAAGTGAGAGAAAGACAAATACCATATGATATCACTTATATGTGGAATCTAAAATAGGCCATAAGTGAACTTATCCACAAAACAGAAATAGATTCACAAACATAGAGAATAGACTTGTGGTTGCCAAGGGGGAGGGCATGGGGGAGGGATGGATTGGGAGTTTGGGATTAGCAGATGCAAACTGTTATATACAGGATGGATAAACAACAAGGTCTTACTGTGTAGCACAGGGAACTATATTCAATATCCTGTGGTAAACCATAATGGAAAAGAATATGAAAAAGAACATATATATATATATAATGGAAAAGAATATGAAAAAGAACATATATATATATGAATCACTTTGCTGTACAGCAGAAACTAACGTAACATTGCAAATCAACTATACTTCAATAAAATAAATTAGAAAAAAATAGCAGGCCTGCTCCCATGGTGGTCTAATGGCCAGTCACTGTCCTCAGGCTTGTTTGATGACCAATGTCAATGTAGGCTGTCAGTTATGATAAAGTATAAGTTAGTAGATACCAAGTTTTCTTTCTTTTACATTGTGTACCTATCAAATCATTTATGTGGATACACAGGTGGCAGTTCTTATTGTGGAAAAAGAATTTCTGTTTCTTTTTCCTATTTCCATTTTCACTTTATTCCTCTGGAGCAGTCTTACTTCCTATAAAGTTGTACATTCTCATGTGTACATTTTAAGATTTTTCTCTTTCTGTCAATATTTCTTCTCAGTCTGCACACATATGGCTGTATGGAGGGGATTTTCTATTTTTAATATTTTAATATTTTAATAACTAACATCACATAGGGCTGATACACAGCATTCAAGACCAGAACCATTGAATTTTAGATTAAGAAATAAATTTATTACAATTCGTCTTCATTTCAGGCTGATATCTAAGGTCTTTTGCCTTTATTATGAGGGTGTCTGGGGGGACAACTCTGGTTATGCATTGCAAAAGTTTTGAAGTTCAAGCATACCCGTTAAACAACAAAAGAACACTCTTTTATTTATTTAATCGCGGAAGAAGTATTTGTATTTTTATTTACAAAGGTAATTAAGTCTTTATGCCATAGTAACATGTTGTATTCCTGTCACTATGAACAATCGCTAGGAAATTCATAGGGTTAGCCAATGTTCATTCAAAACACTTTAGGCATTATTTACAAAGTTAACATTCCTCCTGCAACATATATTTAATCTTTCCCCTGAGAAATCTCTGTGGGTTTCCTAGAATATTAGAAAGCTCATAATAAATATTTTGTTCAGTCATTGAAATGTGCTTTATTACTGTTAAAATAATAAGCAATGTGTTAGGAGAGTCTAAAACATTTAAACATCGAGTAAACAGTTGGAAAAGATCAGTGACTATCTACATGGACCTTACTTTGCCATCACCTGGGGAGCTTTAAAAAAGACTGATTCAAGGATCCCGCCCCCAGAGCTTCTGGTTTAATTGTGCTAGTGTATGGCCTGTGCATCAGCCTCTTTTAACTTCTTATTTTGAAATAATTATAGGCTCACAGGAAGTTGCAAAGATAATGTAGAGAGGTCCCTTGCACCCTTCACCCAGATTTCCCCAGTGGCAACATCTCACAATAACAGTGGTCCAACATCAATGCCGAGAAATTGACATTGGAATCATAACGTTAATAGAAGACCAGGAGCCTTATTTAGATTTCACCAGTTTGAAGATCAGGACTTTTAAAAGCTTCCCAGGCGATTCTCCTGAATAGCTAGCGCTGCATACCTCTGCCCTGAGTGCCCTTTAAGATCAATTCCAACCGTAAGTCTGTGATTCACACACACACACACACACACACACACACTATACATATTTGCGTGTGTGTAAATGTAGACCACACTCACCATACATGTTCTAAATATTTAAAACTTTTAATAACAAATTGCAGGGTAAAAGGGACTGACATTTAGAAGCAAACTTAACTGCCGGAAAACTGCACTTCACAATCGTACAAAATATATCCTGGTTTAGATCCTATGTCAAACAGAAGATGTCTACCATACCTGCAAAAGTAAACTAGGGTTTATGACTCTCAGAATTAAAGTCCACGTGAGGAATGAGAAGAAAATCCCGTGGGTTTGGAAAATGTTATTTATAGACACAATTTAAGTTTTAATGTCTGGTAACATGGTAAGAGACTTCTGATGTACATAATTATGTAGAAAAATTCCCATTTATCTTGTTGTCAATGCATGGAAAAAACTATTGTTCTCTGTAAATAAATGAGTGTTTCTTCCTCTGCCGCCTGGGAACTTAAATACTGTCCTGGGCAAGTTTCCATCCTTTTTCTCTTTAACAAGAGTTGAAATAGGTCTTAATCAGTTAAGGAGTGGGAGACATGAATAAACCTCCCATCTCATCCTAGTGTCTACTGGGAGGTTAAATAGGGACGTTTATAACCATGACAAGCTCTAAGCCAAACCTGGGTCAGAGGATAAAACTCACGCTCACCTTATACAAAAAGGAGGTTTCCCTTTATTGGGGATGAAGCTTCGTCAGGGTAATGAAGAACCTTGCCATGGGGTCTGGGATGTATTTGCTGAGGCTTGTGTGTGCGTGACGGGTCAGATTCCACCTGCTCCTACCTCCAGCTGCACTGTGTGTATTTTCTGGTGCCTTGGGGTCTTTCAGAATGTCCGCCTCCGAGAAGCAGAATATGGCCAAATGTTCCAGATGTGGAATGGCTGACTCTTGTCTTCAGAAGCCTCCCTAGACGAACTTTCTGCATGTCTTCCTCTTTTTCAGGGCCCCTCTCTCCGCCTGATCCCTCTGTGTCCCCAGGTTACCCTAACGACTTCCCGTTCCTGGCCCTGAGCCTGGCTCTCCCAGAGGAATTTTACTTGGATGAGTTCCATGAAGTTACAGAGCACCACGAATATTTGAGTCAGAGTTCTGAGAATATTCTCTCTACCTGATTTTTCGGGAGAGGTTTAGTTTGGAGTGGCATTTACAGGAGCTCGGGGAAGCCTGCAGAAGACCTTGGAAAAACCGTGATGAAGCCTTGTATGCTTCAGCCAAGGGGAGAGCCTGATGGGGGCTTTAGGTCTGGATTCTGTAACTCTCCTGCCCTGGGCCCAGGTCCCCGAGCTCAGTCCTGGGAGGAAAAGCAGGATGGGACGGATGAAGGGAAAGGGGCCAGTGTCAAAGATTTTGATACACGTAATCCTTCCCTCCTCTTTATTCTATCTATTGATCCATCAGTTTTTACTTAAAGCTGTGAACTTGTAGCAACTGGGTGTAAAGTGTTTGGAACATACTGATTATCGTAGGTCAGCTGAATCAAGACATCCGGATTTTAGATGTGCCCCACTTCAAGCCCTTCCTATGAACAGAGAGAGTGATTGGCCAGTTACTGTGGTTTCAGAGATCCCAGTAGGGGCGTACTCCAGAATTCCCTTCCCCCACTGGGGAATGCCTTAATGGTACACCCTAATGTTCACCTTGACATCCATGGCTTATGCTTGGAGGGACCCTGTCATCTGAGATGGGTTGCACTATTTTAAAGCTAAGAACCATGAATTCACAGTGTAATTCACAGGAAGCATCTGACCCTTTCTAGAAGGCAGCATTAGACAGGGGGAGGAGATAAAGAACAAAGAACACTCCAAGTACACTGAGTTCCTGAGGACACAGGAAGGGGAGTCTGGAGGGCTGGTTGCCCCAGAAACATGTCACCTGTCTCAACTTCCTGGCTTCCCACCTGCCCCGCCCTAATTATCAAAATAAACAAAACCAATCTGCACCATCAGTTCCCTGGACCATCTAGGACTGCATGCAGATGCATTTTGTGTTGTTCAGCCATCATCGCCAAGGTGTTTACTACCTGGGTCCCGCTGAATCACTGATTTTCCTGTCCCTGAGCTGGCCTATTTCACCAGCTTGGCAGTGTGTGCTGTTTACTTGGAGGAGCTATTAAATTTCTCACCTGTGTGTCTTGTGAGAGCTGCAGCTAGGAGATAAAGCCTCTTGGCGTGTTGGAGCATTGGTACACGAGAGATTTTCAGGAGCATGGCTTCCTTCAAATCCCTGCTTAGGAATCTCAGATTAGAATCAAAATCAAGGGCCACCCTAGCCTCCCTGATGGGTTTCAGCACTCCGCCATAACAAGACATGCTCCAGGCTTGAGACGTTTTGACTAGAAAGCTAGATCATTAGCAGATTCTACACGCAGAATTAAAACTCAGATATCATCAAGAGAATGCCTGAAGGGGAAAGCTTTGACTGAGAATTGTCATGTTCCAGAAGGATTCTAGCACTGGAAACAGCTGATGATAGCTAGCAAGGGTGTGCCAACAAGAACTTTGGGGCCAAACATAGCTGGGTTAAAATCCTGACCCCACTGACCAGCGAGGTGACTTTGGGAAAGTTCTTGAACATCTGTATCTGATCCAGTAATTTCACCGCTAAGAACCGATGGTACAGATACAATGATACTAGGTAGGATGTTTGTATGTTAACTCATTGGAGCCCCGTGACACCTCTAAGAGACAATACTGTTGCTGTCCACAGGGCACCGAGGACCAGGGAGGATGACCTGCCCAAGGGTGAGTTAGCACTCTCATGAGAGGCAGCCTGGCCCGTGGTTACGTTTGGCCCAGGGCCAGACTTCTTAGGTTTGACTCCCAGCTCTGCTGTTAATCAGCTCCGCAAAGGGCCAGACTATTGCCTGCTACATGAAAACTCCCATGTAGTATTTTACCCCGAGGTGTGCAAAATATTCCCTGTTGTCGTTGACACCTACAGTGTCTGCTGATTTCAGTAATTTCTAATTCCAGAAACGAGAGCTGTTCAACTCAGTTCCTAAGGCAGTAGTGACTCCTGTATATCCTTTTCGGTGGTTTTGTTCAGCCTTTAGCTAGCCTCAGCAAGTGAAGAATTAGATGAGTTTTACCATTCCTATTCTTGGGAGATAGACCCAAATGCCCAGGAATAATGTTATTTATACCAAATGGCTCTCCTCAAACACTGTATCTCTGGGATCACTTGTTCTCCTCCTACTCTGGAGCTGTTGGGTTTGTGTGCCCCAGACCCAGGAGGACCCGCCCTCATCATGAAACAACCTCCTGCATCTCAACTACTCTCCAGACACCTCTGTCCAGCCTGCTTACGTGCTCACAAACCAGGAAAAATCTTTTAACGTCAATCATTGCTCTGAAACAGAATCTAGAAGTGGGGACACACATTATAGTCAGTATTCCTTGGTGTTGTTCAATATCAGGTTTTTCTCCAGTTGCTAACTTTATCCTGCTTTCATCATTCATTCAACAAATATTTATTGAGGAGCTGCTATGTGCCTGCCACCCACTATTGTGATGCTGGGGATACAGCAGTGAATGTGACCATTGGTGTTCCTGCCCTCACGGATCTTGCATTCTAATGGAGAAACCAATAAAAAAATAAAAAAGTAAATATATGACGTGGTCGGTGGTAATAAGGGCTATTGAGAAAAATAAAGCAGGGGAATGTATTAGGGAATGGGAGGTGCTATTTTAGATAGGATGGTAAGGAAAGGCCACCCTGACATTTGAAGAGAGGCCTGAGTAAAGTGAGCGAGGAGGTCGTGTGAGGTTCTAGGGGAAGAGCATCCCAAGCAAAGGAAACAAAGGCCCTGGGGCAGTATTATGTTTGGTGGGTTAAAGTGACAACAAGAACAGCTTAAGGGCTCAAACGCAATAAAGATGGAGGACAGCAAAAAAAAAAAAAAAAAAGATGAAGGAGAACAATGGAAAACCAGGTCACATGGAGCCAGGACCAGATGCGATAGGTTCTTATAACCTGTGATGAAGATTTTGGATCTCATTCTCAGTGTGATAGAGCATCAGTGGGAGTTGAGAGCAGGGAATGGCATGAACTAATTGGCTTTTCAAAAGGTGGATCATTCTGGCTTCTGGGTGGGAATAGATCGTCTCAGGACCAGAGGGGAAGCCAGGAGATGAGTCAGGAGGCTCTGGCCTTCGTCCAGATGAGAGAAGATAGTGATTAGAATCAGGGTGATACAAGCGGAAGAGGCAAGAAGGGACAGACTTGAGAGAGACTCCAAAGGCTCAGTTAGCAGGATCTGCAAGTGGGTTGGATGTGGCTGAGAGAGAAGGAGGCGGGTCGAGGAGGACTCACTCCGGAGTGAACAGTGCTGTCCTCTGAGATGGACATTTGTTTATTTACTTGTGTTATCTGTGAATATCATTCTTGCCTACTAGATTTTAAAATTCCTTGGGACCAGGAATCCTTATTCTGTCTTTCTCTCCTCTTGGGAGTGACTCTCCTAGTACTTTGCACATAGTACATGCACAATAAAAGATATGAAATGGGTAACTATAATGCCTAAGATGTTTACTGTTGAGTCCATGGCCCTCATTTTTACTGTTTGTTCTGGATTTGCTGTATTGTTTGGGGGAAAGGGCTCACTTTCTGACTGAATTTTTCCTATTGTGAAGTAGGATTCATCGTATTTGCCTTTGTCATGTAAATGCAGCGTCAATATACCTAATAGTGGGTAAACGGTATGGGATAGAGAGTCCTCAGTTCTCTGTAGTAAGGGAGAAAGAACAGTGAAAATAATTTGGGCAGAATGTCTTACTGAGGTATCGTTTCCTATTTGCATTTCAGACTTGGAGGGTTGATAGTCACCGCACCCCACTATGTTACTGGCAAACAGTGTTAATTAATTAAGTGTTCTTTCCTGGAATATCTGGAAAAAGCCTCAGAATGTTTCTCAATGTAGCCCTTCAAGTTGCCGTTTCTGCCTGATCTAATCCAATCTGCTCATCTAAAAGTTGAGGAAATTAAAGCCCAGAAATAGTAAATGACTTTCCCTAGTCCACCCTCGCAGGTGGAGACAAAACCAGAGCCTGAACCTGAACTCTGATTCCCAGTCCAATGTGCTTTCCAGCAGATAGTGACAGAATGATAGGAGGGTTTATGTGGGGAAGGTCAGGTAGGACAGGAGGAAGCTTATGGGCATGTGAAGGGCAGGGTATGGGGCTCCAAAGTGGACTGGGAGGCAGGGAAGCCCCTCAAAACAGGCTTGGAGTAGAAGGGGGTCCCAGAACCCATTGCCCTGATAGAGGAAAAGCTTGCTGTCATCTAGGGTTCTTGTTTCAACATCTGTCTACTTAAAGACAAAGGACGGATCCATTAGCCTCTTTTATCCAATCAGATCATGGAGGATGCGATCAGGCTTACTAATCCTGGCATTGAACATGGATTTTCTCTTGCTCCTTTTATTAAATATTTGCAGAATTAAAAAGCACTCTCTCATTGCCTGCTGAGTCTGGGTTCAGTCACCTTAGATCGACCACAAAATGGCTGTTTAATTTCCTCAACACATAAAGTGACACAAACATTATTTCAGTTGTTTTTCTAGATGTGCTGTCACTGGAAATCTAGCCTTTATGGTTGAAAGTGATGGATGCTTTGATTTAAATCACAATATAGTATTCTGCCCAGGTCTTCCTTGTAGCCAAGCTGTCTTCTCCAGATTTGGAACAATAAAATGTCTTGCTTATTTATTCTCACACAGGCTTATTAACATGCCAAGAAAGAAATAGGCCTGTTGTTCTTTGGAAACGTTTCTATTAAACAGATATTTCTTAATGAGACAACCCAAATTTTGGACTTGAGAATGATCTTTAAGCTGAACCTTCCACTGAGTGAAACCTGACTGGTTTTCATTTTGGGGGGCCAGAATTCTTTAATAGACTATTAAGCCTTTTTATGTAGTTGATAATTCTAATGTTAATGATTGTCTTAATTTGAGATTTTAGTGAATTCGTATATTTTTGACAATACGGAAAATATTATTAAAACTTACATAGCCAAAAAAACCCATCTCCTTATAAAGTATGCAGAAGTTACTTAGCCCTTACATTTCTGTTGAAATTGTTAATAGTGTGCTTTTAAGCATAACTTTAGATACTTTACATTTGAACTTAAGGTGTAAATCAGATTGATTTCTTGGGGTCACAGTCTGGAGAACAGTGATTAAATCTGAAGAGTTTTCGTACAGCTAATAACAATGTCATTTTGCTCACATTGTGACCCAAAGTGAAAGGTGTGGTATTGGGAGGAGGGAGATGAAGATTCTAGATTTGATTCTATCATAACTTGATGCATGACCTGATGTACAGTATATGTATCCACCCAGGAAGGGAACTCAATTTCCCCATCTGTAAAATGCAGGCATAGGATTGATTCATTTCAAAGGTTCTTCAGAGAATTATTCTGTGAATTATAGTGTTGTGTTATCCAAATTTTTCTTTGTACAACAGATTAGATTTTTTCTATTATTAAATTATTATTCTATTAAGTATTATTTTATCAGAGTATCATTTTATTCTTTTATTAAAGTGACATGTTTACATTGCAGATGATTTGGAAAATACAGCAAACGAAAAAAGGAAAACAAAAATTATTGGCAGTCCCTCCAGTTCAGAGTTAGGCACTGCTAAAATTTCGGTGCATTTCTTTTCAGGCTTTTTACATGTATGCATGTTACATGTAATAATGGGATCAGACTACATTTTTTTTTTACTAATGTCTTTCCCATGGCATTAATTCCTTTGAGAACATACTTTTAATAGATACATAATATCTCATCCTATAGATTTATCATAATTCATTTAACTAGTCCCTAATGGTTGGACATATGTTTTTCACTGTTATAACTCTTGCACATAAATATTTATCCATACCTCTGATGATTTCTTTGAAGAGATTTCTAAACATATTACCAGTAAAAATTATGCATATTTATTAATATCTTTAACAAATTTTGGCGTTAGGACCATGTTGCCCTTATAAAGGGACTTGGCAATTATTTCTCCCTTCTCTATTTTCTGAAAGATTTTGTTTAAAATTGGTGCTTATTTTATTAATCTTACTCATCTTTTTGACATTGGCATTTAACCCTCTATATTTCCCTCTCTTCACTGCTTTATATCCCACAATTGTTGATATATTGTTTCATTATCATTTGGCTTAAATATTTTTAAAAGTTTCCTTTGCGTTACTGTTTGACCGAAGGATTATTCGGATTATTCGGAAGAGTGTTGTTTTATTTCTAAATACTTGGGAGTTTCTAGGTGTCTTATTTTTATTGATCTCTAATTTAATTTCATTGCAGTCAAAGAACATTCTTTATCAGTGGTTATCAAAATTTTTTATCTCACCACCTTTTACACTGTTAGTTTATTGAAGACCCAAAGAGCTTTTGTTTATGTGGGTTACATCCACTTATATTTACCATATTAGAAATGAAAACTGAGAAGTTTCTTTTAATTTCTTAAATCATTTAAAAATAATATTTTTAAAAATTTATTTTATTGAAGTATAGTTGATTTACAATGTTGTATTAATTTCTGCTGTACGGCAAGGTGATTCAGTTATAAATATATATACATTCTTAAAAATAGTATTTTAATGTAAATAACATTTTTTAATGAAAAACAACTGTATTTTCCGAAGCAAACAAAAGTAATGAACAGACTGAGATTGGTTTATACTTTTGCAAACCTATTTAATGTCTGAAAACAACTGGATTTTCACATTTGCTTCCTCATTCAGTCTGTTGTGATATCAGAAATCATTCAGCCTATGGAAAATTCCACTGTACACTCATGAGAGAATGAGAATGAAAAAGGAAATAAAGTCCCAATATTTTGAAAATAGCTTTGACTTTATGGACCTCCTAAAAGGGTCTCAGGGACCCCATGGACCTGGAGGTTTTGAGAACCTCTGATCTACATGAATTTGATCCTTCTGAATTTATTGAGATTTGTTTTACTGTCTAGTACATGGTCTTGTCATGGTGAATGTTCTATGTTCATCTGAAAAGAATGTATTCTGCAGCTGCTGGGTACAGTGTTCTATAAATGTCAGTTAGGTCAAACTGGTTTGTAGAGTTGTTCCAATGTTCTTTATTGTTACTGATTTTTTTATTTTCCCTATCAGTTTCTGAGAGGGAGATGTTAAAAATATCCAGCTG
Organism: Physeter macrocephalus; assembly: GCF_002837175.3. Taxonomy (NCBI): domain Eukaryota; kingdom Metazoa; phylum Chordata; class Mammalia; order Artiodactyla; family Physeteridae; genus Physeter; species Physeter macrocephalus. Next base: position 79,152,555 of record NC_041231.1, on the reverse strand, counting down.
TGATTGTAGATCTGTATTTTTCCCTTTAGTTCTGTCAAATTCTGCTTCATGCATTTTGAATTTTGGCATTAAATGTATTCACATCTAAGATTGTTGTATTGATTTTAAAATTATATATGTATAATCTTATCTATGGTAATTCTCTGTCTTAAAGTCTACTCTGTGTGATATTAATATAGATGCACCAAGTTTCTTATGCTTACTCTTTGCATGGTTTATATTCTTCTAATCTTTTACTTTTAAGAAGTCTGCCTCTTCGGATTTAAAATGTGATATATAAGAAAGAGAAAGAGTATTGCTTTCTTGCTTTGTATCTAGTCTGATAAATTCTGCCTTTTAATTAAAGTGTTTACAATCCATTTACATTTGAAGTAATTAGCAATATGGTTGGGTTTAAGGCTACCATCTTGGCATTTGTTTTCTATTTGTTCCATCTGGATTATGTTCCTCAGTTACTCTTTTTCTGCTTTCTCTTGGGTAAATCCATTATTTTCTTAGTATTCCATTTGATTCCCTTCTGTGGACTTTTTAGCTAGTCCTCTTTGTGTTATTTTTAATGGTTGCTTTAGCCTAGAGACTACAATATGCATCTTTAACATATGACAGTCTACCTTCAACCAATACTCTATTACTTCACAAAATAAGAACATCACGACAATCTGATTCCTTTCTCATCTACCCTATCTTTGTGCTCTTATTGTCACCTGCTTAACTTCTACCTATGCTGTAAACCCTACAATTCGTTGTTATTTTACTTTAAATAATTCTCTTTCAAAGAATTTTAAAATAAATATAATAAGAATGTCTTGTATATTTACCTATGAATTTATCCTTTCTGGTGTTCTTGGTTCATTTCTGCCATTCTGAGTTTCCACTGGGGATTATTTCCCTTCAGTAGAAAGAATATTTGTTAGCATTTCTAGTAGTTCAGATATGCAGTAAATGGATTCTCATGTACTTTTTCTGTTGAATATGGTTTTTATTTTGTCTTCGCGTTGTTTAACAACCTTACTGAGGCATAAATTACATACCATAAAGTTCATCCATTTTCAGCATACAATTCAATGATTATTAGTAAACTTACAGAGTTGTACAACCATCCCCACAATCCAGTTTAACATATTTCCATCCCCCAGAAAAGTCCTTCATGTCCATTTGCAGGCAGCCCTCTTTTTCACCCACACCTGCAGGCAAACGTCAATCTACTTTTTTGGATGTTTCATGTAAATGGAATCATACATTATATGATCTTTTGCTTCTTTTCATTTAGCCTAATGCTCATGAGGTTTATCCATGTTACAATATGTCAGTAGCTCGTTCCTTTATATTGATGAATAGTAAGTGTTTTAATGTATAAATATACATTTCAATTATCCGCTCACCAGTTAATGGACATTTATATTGTTTTCAATTGGGGGCTGGCTATTATAATAAAGCTACTATGAACATTTTTATACAAGTCTTTGTGTCAACAACATAGGTCTTCATTTTTCCTGGGTAGATACCAAGTAGTGGAATTTCTGGGTCGTATTTTAATTGTATGTTTAACTTCTTAAGAGACTATCAAATTGTTTTCCAAAGTGCCTGCACTATTTTACTTTCTCACGAGCAACAGATGAGGATTTGCCTTCATATTTGAAAGCCATTTTTTCTGGATATAGTAATCTAGGTTGACAGTTTATTGTTTTTCCTTCTTCACTTTAAATATGTTGTTCCATTGTATTATGGCCACTACTGTTTCACAAAAGAGTCTTAATTCCTATTGTTGTAATATGTTGTTTTCCTCTTCCTGCTTTTAATACCTTCTCTTTGAGTTTTAGGAGTTTACCTATCATATGTCTAGCTCTGGTCATCTTGGGGTTTAATGAACTTGTTGAATTTATGTATTGATATTTTAATCAATTTGGAGAAAATCTTGGCCATTATCTATTTACATGTTTATTCTGCATCATCCTCTCTTCTACTTTTGGGACTCCAGTTATGCATCTGTTAAAATATATTATCCCACAGATCTTTTTTTCTTTATTTTAGTTTTGGTCTGGATAAAGCAGTGCCTTTATTTACAGACTGGCTCTTTGTCTGGGGCTCTTCGGGATTCTAATCCATTATTCCAGCCCACATAAAACCATAAAAGTTTGTTAGGAATTCATCTGGTTCCTCCTTACACCTGTCCCTAGTGAATTCTTTTTTCTCTCACTATTACACAAAAGAGGAAAGTGGACATGTATCTCTTCTCTCATGAGAAGGGCTTATTGCTATATGGAATTTAGTTCCCTTAGGATTCTTTTTCATCAGCTCTCTTAGGGGGTTTTAAAAATCTGTGATTGTGTAGTTCATGTGGCTTATCCTTTTTGAGAGAGTAGCACGATGGTTTCCTGCAACTTTTACATTTAACTGGAAGTGGAAATTTCTGTGTGCTCCATTTATTTTTTTAAAGGCGCCTTCATTCCAGAAAGATTGTTTCAAGTTATGCTTTCACCAACAGAGCGTTGAAAACTCCATTTATACCAAAAATAGCAACACCAAAATTTCAAATACATATCCCAGAGCCATGCTTAATGAAGACTTCCTCTTTGATAAGTTTATTTATGATTCCACTATTGGAAGTCTACATTTTTCTCCATGATGCCTTCCATACCAGGTGTCCCAGAGACACAGCGCAAAGAAAACTCCACCCCAAAGCAGCTTTTATTCTTTTGTAGAGCATTTGTCCTGAAACTCTTCCTCCTTACCTATTTTGATGAAGTAGTCTGACTTGCCTGTTAAGTGACCTGAAAATCTCTTCCCCCTTCTTGCCTTGAGCCTAGAGACAGTCCTCCATAGCCAGCTTCTTATTTTCTCTACTCCTGACTCTCCAGCTCTATGAAAACACTCAAATGAACATATCTCCATCAAAGAAAGAGTTTGATTTCTCAACGCTTTGGAAATTTCCAGAGGTATGGCCTTGCCCGACAGACACACACAACCCAAACCGCAATCTAGGTGGTATGAATGTGTATAATCAGCCTGCCATGTTATACCAGAAAGTGCCATTTTGTGCTTTTCCACCTGGCTTCTTACCTCTTTCTCTTTACCTTCCTCCATCCTAGCTTTTTGATTTACCAAAACCCCTCCTTGAAAAGGGAGAGGAAATAAAAGAAGATAGGGGTTATGAAGGAAGATTTAACTTTTTTAGATGCCTTCCATCTCAGGCTGGCCCTAGGATTGCTAGAAATACAGAGCAAGTCATTTGGTGTCCTTACCTGCCTTTTTTAGGCAGATGGAATCTTCTTCAAGTACAGCGCATTAGTAGTCTGCAGCTTGACAAGACCCATTGACGTAATCATAATGTACTTCTAATTATTTCGAATTTATGTTTCTCTTTTTATCTAAACATCTGTTTCTTTTTTAAAAAATTTATTTATTTATTCACTTTAGTTTTGGCTGCGTTGGGTCTTCGTTGCTGCTCACGGGCTTCTCATTGCGGCGAGCGGGGGCTACTCTTTGTTGCAGCGCGCAGGCTGCTCATTGCAGTGGCTCCTCTTGTGGAGCACAGGCTCTAGGGCACGCGGGCTTCAGTAGTTGTAACACGTAGGCTCAGTAGTTGTGGCACACGGGCTTAGTTGCTCTGTGGCATGTGGGATCTTCCCGGACCAGGGCTCGAACCCGTGTCCCCTGCATTGGCAGGCGGATTCTTAACCACTGCACCACCAGGGAAACCCTCTAATTTATATTTCTTACCTATAATCCTGATGATTTATTTATTTATTTGAAATCTCACCAATCATAACCAGCATGTATTACTAATTCAGCTATTTTTAAAAATTATGCATTTTACCAGAAAATCTTTTCTGATCTTATTCATTTGATCTTTTTTGCTTTTCAGCTCTTTTCTCAAGCTCCATTTACTCCCTGGTCTCTGTCTTGACACAGACTAACCATGATATGTCAAATAACAATATAATTACCTGCTCATTTGCTAATTTAAGACATTCAAATTCAATTTAAAATGAAAGATTTTCCACATTTAAGGATTAAATCCTCTTACTTCTGGTCCTGTCTCCATTTGGTTTTTGTTTCTGTATAAAATTGGATTTTGCATTCACAACATAACGTACTTCAACGCAGACATGTACACGCATGCTGTATTAGTTAAGGTAATGCTGTCTTCTGTACCCGATATGCCCAAAAATCTCAGGGGCTTACCGGAAGAGAGGTTTGTTTCCCACTCACAGAAAACCCCATTGGCAGTGTGATGGGGAAGAGAAGGAAGGAAATAAGTGTGTGGTTCATGCAGTCATTCAGAGACCTAGGCTGATAAAGGCTCTGTCATCTTCAATACCTAGCTCCAAAGATCAGGTTGAAGAAAAGAAATGAGGTCTGCTGGAGGTTCTTATGGGCCAGGCCTGAACGTGGCATTCATTCTGTCCCCACTCCAATGGACAGAACTCAGACTGGGTACTGTAGCCCTGATTGGGGAAACACTTTCCAGAAACAGCTCTGCACCATGGAAGGAGCACAAGCTTCAGTAGACTTTCAGCCATCTCTCCTTATACACATTAGTATATCTGAGGCTTCATGGCTACGCTTCTTATTAGTTCTTCAGTATACATCTCTAGGACTCTCAAAGCTTGAGGAATAGGGCAGTGGGGTAGGAGAATTCATGCTAAGCACCAAAGACTAAAGCAGATGGAACTGCTACTGGGATAGATGGCTCAGAAATAGCCCATTAATGAAAGATCTGGGTAGGAATCTTGTCTTGTCTTTTACTCATACATTCTTTCAGTCACTGATCAGACATTATCTTGATTACTTGATTTATGCCTGGCAAATGCTAAGTGCTGAGGACACAATAAAACATTTATCCCTACAGTGGGATAAGAGCTATAAAGGATTCATGTGCATTATGTATGTGGAAGTAATATGTATTATTTTAGTGGAGGAGACTTGCCTTCCAGTAAGATAGCACGAGAAGTTCCCAGCACAAGGTCTCAGAGGTCTATTTGTGCATTAGATTTCTAATGTTTCCTTACTATAATCCCTTGCATATTTGCAGCCCCTGGTTCCAACTTTGCACTCCACTCTCATGTGTAGTAATATGATTTATTTTTCTTAGTAGAAAGATCTCTCTGGCCACAGATCGTCTGCAGGATGGATTCAGTAACAGTGAAATTAGAGGCAAGAAGAACCAAGAAGCTATTGTTAGAGCCTTCACTGGGTCATTCTTCCCATGGAATAAAATTTAAATTTCTACCCATAACTCACAAATCTCTTCCTGGTCAGGCCCCTGCCGAACAGTCTAGCTGCATTTTCCACACCTCCCAATCTATCATCCCTAACTCCACCTGGGAATTTCTGCAATATTGGGCCACGCATAGTTTCTCTTGCCTTACCACATCATCACATGTTTCCGCCTATACTTAAAATGTCATCTTACTACTTGTCTGCCCATCTAGATAACTGGAAAACTACTTATTTTTCAAAGTTTAGCAAAATGTTCCTTGCTTAGGGAAAGCTTCTCTAACACCTATTCTATATGGCAAACTTGGATACTCATTCTCCTGTGCTCATACCACACTTCGTATCAACATCATTTATAGCAAATATAATTTATATTATGTCACATCCTCATATCATATATCATATCATACCAATCATATTGTGATTCTTTACTCCCTTTCACAATGACCTCCTTGAGGAACAGGATTGTGACTTGCTGTCTTTCTATGGCCAGTGCCTTGCGAGTACTGGGCACATAGTATATGCACTAAATAGACATTGAATGGATGAATGGATGGATGAATTCTAATTGTAGGAAACCACCCACACGAAGCAGAGTGTTTTTAATAATATGGCATGTATTGAGCAGTTCAGTTTGTTTCGACAGTAGGATGTGTGCAGAGGAGTAAGAAAAGAAATGGCTGGAGAAGTAGGTTGATGTCACCATATTAAAAAACAACAACAAAAAACCATTTGATTCTACCATCAATGGGAAGGCAATGAAAGTAGATGAGCCAGGGGAGTGATGTGGTCAGAACCAGTTCTCACAAGTGTGAATCTGGTGGTACCAAATAAGAAGATGGGGCAGGCAGGGAGACAGAGTGGGTAGGAGGCTGATAGTGGACCTTTGTTATTTTTGAGCTTCCAGCATCCTCTCACCCATCTGTGTTGGGGAAGTCTCCCCTCCATCACCCATGGTGAGGATATCACCTGCCACCAAGAGGCCATGGGGACCAAAATATTCCTACCCAGATCTCCTAGCTGTTGGGTTTAGGTTGATTCAGGATGTGACTAGTTGGACACCACACTCAAAACTTTGACTCCAGAGAATACTGCACAAAGTCACAGGGACAGTTAGGGATCACTCATGGCAGTAGAGGATGAGGGACATGTCCAGGAGTTGTAGGTTCCGGTGGTAGTGTCCTATCCTCATTCGTTCCTGTAGCATCACCTTGGAGGTTGTCTTCTGCAGTTTAGACCCTCTTGGTTCCTACCTAATTTCTGAAGCTCTTTCTCAAAATTCTTGTTAATTCTGTGATACCTGATAACTTCCTTGTATGTTCCTTTTCTGATAGTTAGCCAAGAGCAGTTTCTATCATTTGCAGCCAAGTGCCCTGACAGGTACGGAGTTGAAAGAGTGGTGGACATTGATGGTTGCCCACCCAACATCCATTCCCTTCCTAACCCAGATCTTTGCTTGCATATCCGTCCATTCTCATGCAAGCCACGTACTTTAGCTTTTTAACATCATTCCTTGCTGGAGGAGTAGGTTCAAGTTGACCTAAGCCCATCAGCACATTCCTTACCCCAACCGCAGCGTGTTCAGAAGTGAACAGGTGACCTAAATGGTCTAGTTGTAGAATGAAATACGGGCTGTGATTGCTACTGGCAGCCAATTTGGAAATCAGCTTTAGAATGACACTGAGCCTCAGAAGACAGAGTCAGAGAAACAAGGCCCTTTGACAACCTCACTGAGCCTCGGGATCAACCAGCCCTGAACCTTAGTCAAGCTGTGCACTAGTCAAGCCAATGGAAGGGATCAAAGATGATTGAGCTTATGATGTAAGTTATTGGGTGGAGGGTGGTGTCACAGTTGAAACAGGGAGCACAGGAAGAGTAGCAGGCTTAGTGGGAAGATGAGAAGAAGTTCAGGTCCAAATATGCTACATTTGCTTTTTTAGACTTTTTTTTTCTTCATAATTCTTTAATTTCAAATAAAGAGTAAGATTCATCAAATACTTTCATGTAGTTACACCTCAACTAAAGTCTAGGCCTTTTTAAGAGAGAGTAGACATAGTTGCGTGGAAAGACCACTACTCATAGATTTGGTTCCATGCTATGGTCTTAGCATGAGAGGGAGAGTGGGGCCAGGCTGAAAGGGAATCTGTTTCTAGAGTTTTGATTAGTCAGAACCATAACAGTTTTGCAATAATATCCATTCTTAATCAATACCGATAAAGACTAGTATCTACTACTGTAAGTTGTAATCTCAGTTTTCACCCTTACCCTTTTCTTCTAATGTAAAGATTAATGTTACTAGCTAACTATTGAAATGAACAAATGTGGACGTGTATCTCACTGTCGTGGGTGTAGAAATCTGATCACAATTTACTCTTGTCACCTGCATCGTGAAGTTATTTCGGATAAAGTTACCACTGTCTACACAGGCTTGGAATTTTAGAATCTCCTTCCCTCCCTGCCTCCCCTTCTCCTTCTTCTGGTACCTCCAACCTCGATGCCTCCTCACTTCACTCTCCAGCCCCAGACCATTACCTTGACAGCCAATTAGTTGCTAAATCTTGAACGTTCTATCTCCATGGTGTTTCTCATATCCATTTCTTTCCTCATATTACTATTACATCTCCAAGATCCAGCCCCTCATCACCTTCTGGCTAAAGTTTGGAAACAAAAATTTCCAATCCCTCTTCACTCCAATTCAACCTAGATCTTTTCATAAACTTTTGGTAGATCCCATATCTTTCTGAATGAAATATACTCACTCTTCGCCCTGGCACTCAAAGTACTCACCTTTGTGGCTACAAACGTCTCTTCCCATCTTACAACTCACCATGGCCCTGCTCGGACTTGCCGTTCAACCTAAATGAGCCATTTGCTGGTCTTTAAACAAACCCCAACCTTGCTCACAAGACCTTGATCTACATTAGTTCTACTCAGTGTCCATATCATATGCCCTCCTCTTTCATTGAAGGCTTTCTTCATCTTGCTGGTAGACGGGATCTTTCATCTTTTTAAGAGACCCACTCTTGTCACTGGCACCATCTTCTCCTTAGAGATAACACTCTGAAACCTTAACCGTGCAACACCTCCATTGCTTTTCCTGACCAGCGCCCCCAACTAACTCCCCCACCGCCTATCCCCCTTCTAGTCACCGAGTTCTTTCTTATATTTCTACAATGTCTCATTGACAAATTTGGTCCCTCATTGCCACTGGCTTAGATAATCCAGTCAAATACAGCCAAGTATCTGCTCTCTTAAATTTCCGTTGAGATGTCAATTTTCTTCCCTTCTGCCTTGGTTACATTCCAATCCAGTCCTCACATCAGCACTAGACTCCTTTCAAAAGTGCAGATGTTCATGTTCTCACTTCTAGAACATTGAAGTGAAGAGTTCACACTTTGGAGATAAGCCCTTCAAGATTCAACCTGGCTCTACCACTTTCTAGCTGTTTGACCTTGGGCAAATGACTTCCTCATTTCGAAATGGGGCCTATTGTGAAGTTTAAATAACACAATGCTTGTGAATTTTTTCAGAGTGACTTCACAAGTTTTGCCCTAAGTCAATGATAGTGTGATGGGATGATAAATTCCAAGTTTCAACTGAGACGTGATAACATAGTAAATACGACATTTCGAGCAGACCAATAGGTCTGTTCTGCATATAAGTATCAGACCAATATGCAGATTTTCAAAGCAGGTGGACCAAAACTAGTTAGATTGCTGCGAAACCTGAAGGAGGGAGAAGCAAGTGGAAATGGAAAGATGATTCTGTGAGCAGGTTTTCTTTGCAGAAATCCATCCTGGGACTCCTGCTGTTACCTCAGACGGGAGGGTTAGATGGTGGCAGCTCCCTCACCTCAAGTCTAATTGGGGGCAGGAGGCATTTCCATGGGATACTTTGGAGACCTGAATCTGTGGCCCCCCTGATGAATGACTCCCACTTTAGTGTCCCCGGTTACTCTAGGGCTGTGTGTGCGGACTTTTTTGGTTGTTAGCGACAGAAACAATATCTGAATTAGCTTGGGGAAAAAAGGGAGGCCTTGGTTGGGATAATACTAGAATATGTGACATCACCAAGGGAAGAGTTGACTGAGGAGACCCATGGAAGGACAAGGTGCCCCCAGGCTGCAGGAGCAACCGGAAACGAGGACTCCAATGCTTCTAGGACTTCCTTCCTCCACTTTCTCTTTCAGTTTCTGTCTGAAGGTGGCTTTGTGGTGAAAAAAACATGGCCAGCCACAGTCCCAGGCTTCCGGCACCACAGGGGACTGGCACTCCTGACCCACTTTGGGTCTGGGAAATCCTTGCGGGAACTCTTGACTGGCTTGGACTGGTCAGGGCCTCCCTCAGATGAACCCAGGGCGGGGAGGAAGAAGAGTTCCCAGAGAGACAGGGGTGCTAAGCAAACACCCTATTAATTTTCATCCCTGTAACTTTTCAAGTGTGTTGGCTTCTTAGACATAGCAAGGCCCGGTGTAACCCCCAACAAGCCGATTCAGATGGGGAGGATGGGAAGGTGGACAGGTCTTGCTAAAGGTGGATCAAGGCAGGGATAAAACCCTGAGAACTGGGGAAGAGGGGAAGGCAAAAAAGAAGTGAGACGGCTTCTTCAGAGTGCTACTCGGGGATGAGCTGTAGGATATTCGTGGGGCCTCTGGAGGACAGTCCCTGAGTCTGACCGAGGGCATTGCGGTTGCCACTTAGCCGGGATTTGTGCAGGATGGGGAGCCGGCCTTTTATGTCCCTCCTTCTCCCCTGTCAGTGTCCCTCTCACTTCTTACGGACTGCACCATCCCCATCGCCCTGTGACCCGAGGCCCCTTCATTTACCTCACTCTCCCTTGCCAGGTTCACGGTCCTTTAAAGGGACCCCCGGCAACCCCTCTTGTCGGCTGGCTCCCACAGCTAAAGGATGCCACTCACTCCATTATCCAGTCACCCACACATTTCCCTGAGCTGTCACTGTGTGGCAGCCCCCATTGTAGGCACGGGGTGGGGGGGGAAACACAGTGAGCAAGGTAGAGGGGCCCTGCCCTCATGGAGCTTGCTTTCCAATGGAGAGATCAACAGAAACTACGCAAATAGATATGTGATATCAGTTAGTGGTAAGTGCTTTGAAGAAAAATAAAACAAGGCAGGGAGATAGTGAGAAGGGTCCTACTTAGATAGGCTAATCAGGGTGGGCTTCTCTGAGGCGGGGGCCTTTGAGCTGAGGCCTGAACGCTGTGGAGGAGTGAGCCCTGCTGAGATGGGGGAAATGGACTTCCAGGCGGGGGAAGCCAAGGGGCTGGAGGTGAGAATGTGTTTGGCTTGTGATAACCAGACCTAAGTGAGGTATCAGAGAAGAAGAAATGCAAATAGCTCTTGACCAGATGAACAGATGCCCCACCAGCCTCATAATAAGAAGAATTCAAACCAAAACCCATCGAGAACTGTGGTTATTTAGACTTTTTGCTTGCTCAGGTCAGAAACAGGATCTGAATTAGTTGGAGGAAAGCCAGGGAGGTATTGACTGGGACAATGCTATACTAGTTCACATATAGAAAGATCCTTAGATGTCCCCATAGTAGGAGAAATGCACTGAGATAACCACATCTCACTCACCAGATAGGCAAACGTCCAAGGCATTCTACAACACGTGCTGTGGGGGAAACCCCCTTTCTCATAAATTGCTGGTGGGGAAGCAAAATGGTACAACCCCAGTGGAGGAGAATTTGTCTAAATCTAGCAAAATTATCCATACATTTGCCTTTTAACCCAGCAATTTTACTTCTAGAATCTGTCCCAAAGTTACAGTAGAAAAATGTGAGTAGATATAAGCCAAGCCTATCCATTGCTGCACTATTTAATAGCAAAAGACTGGAAACAACCCAGATACTCATCAGTGAGGGCTTAGTTGCACCAACGTGGTAAATCCACATAGTGCACATGGTGGAATACTATACAGCTGTAAAAAAGGAATGGGAATACTTTTACATATGACTATGTAATGATCTCTAGGATCATGTTTTCTAGTGATAAAAGCAAGACAGAGAAAAATGTGCAAAGTATGCTATCATTTGTCAAAGAAAGGGAGGGAAAATAATACACATATATATTTATATTTTTTTAAAGGAGAGAACAGATAAACAATAAAGATGAAATAACAGTAACCTGTATGGGAGGGAGGGAGGGAATTTGCTGGAGGAGACAGGGAGAGAAGCTAGATTTCTTTGTAGATTTGTAGTTTGAGTTTTGAACCAAGTAATATGCTTTATACTTATAAAACAAAATTAAATTTACTGAGAAAGCAATCCTTAGGAATCAAATTTGAAGGAAACAACTGAATCTAACTTGGTTTCCAGTTGGTGGAGGAGAGGAACTATTCCACATGACTAAAGCACAGGAATGTCTACCATCCTTATGGGATATACCCTTAGGACAAAAAGAACTGCGGGATAAAATCTTAAATTGTTCCTACTGAATATTGTGATTCTGAAGCTGCTGTGTATTGTAGTATTGAATAAGGCAAATGAGTAATTATGTTACTGGTAGGAACCAAGATATTTGGTGTGGAAGAAGGAGGATACAGATGTATGACTGAAAAATTCTGGATTTGATTTGGAATTATCGGTCTGAACTCATGATGCATGTTATCTTTAAAACACATTTATTCAACTATACTTCAATTACAAAATAAATTAAAAATATAAAAATATAAAATAAGGCCTTATTATTTTTAAAAAGTTTTAAAAAACACATTTATATACTTTCTAGTTCAGTCCACTAAAAAGTCTTGTAAACAATAGCTGACTCAGTGCAAAGAACACCTCTAAGTCTATAGATTATGATCTTGAAATATGTTGAAATACTAAATGAAACTGAGAAAGAAATGACTGATTCCTTATCTGGGGCAGGAAATGGGCAGGATGAGTCTGGAACATTTTGTCCTGCCAGAAGGTGAGGTAGCCCTCAAAGACTATTGAGATTGTGTCAAAAGGGCACAGGAGCCAACCTGATGAGATTCTCACCAGCAATTTAAGCATAAATAAGATAAAACGACAGTGATGAATTGGGAGATTGGGATCGACATATATACACTAATATGTATAACATGGATAATAAGAACCTGCTGTATAAAAAGATAAATAAAATTCAAAAATTCCAAAAAAAAAGATAAAACAACAGTGGATTTAAACCCTGTACACTAATATGTATAACATGGATAACTAATAAGAACCTGCTGTATAAAAAAATAAATAAAATTCAAAAATTCCAAAAAAAAAGATAAAACAACAGTGGATTTAAACCCATCAAATATGTTTAGTCCACGAGTTCATAAAGATGCTTAATAAAGTTAAAAACCTCAGTGATCTTCTTTGAAGGATAATGTGAAGCAAGTCGTTAAAAAAAAAAGCTAGTTAATAAAGGAAAAGAATCAAGTGTGTATTTTGCCTATCTTACAAAAATGTAGCTCAGGGTAACTCCACAGTAGATGAGAAGTAGTTCCTTGTAATGGAAATACTCTATGAATAAATAAAGAGGGAATACCATCATTTTGCAACTTATAAAGAAAGAGTAAATCTACGCATTGAGCATGAAGGGCTGCTAATACCACAAAAAGAGATGGCCAGGCATTACACACCCCCAGTGGAAGTATACAACACCATTCATGAAGGAGTCTTGCCAAACCCAAATCTATCAAGCCTCTGGATCTAATGAACAGGACCTACAGGTAAGAGAGAAACCAATTAAATGACACTATGTGGAATTCATCAGGAAAATCCAGACTGGGGAGAATTCTAAAGGACAAATAACATGGTTTTATCATCACCAACAGCAAACTGCAAGGAAGAAAAAAGAAGACACGGAGGAGGACTCTGTAGACTAAAAGAGACATGAGAGACATAGTAGTTTAGATCCCAGCGTAAGTAAACAAAATGTTAAATAAAGGAAGGATGGAAGGATGGGACCAGGGAGGGGATGGAGAGGGGGCGGGGAGGGAAGAGAACATTGGTAGTGCAGCTGGAGGAATGTGAACACCGGCTGGACATTTGATGATACTGAGGAACTATTCTTGCTTTTGAGTGTGTGTGATGATAGGTATTATGATTTCAAAAGACAAGCCCTTGTCTTTTCAAGATAGACACTGAAATATTTACGGATGAAATGATATGATGTCAGACATAACCGGCAGTGGGTGTGAGCGGCTGGGGACATGGAACTCTGGTGCTCAGACTTGAGGTTGCATCAGAATCACTGGGGGGGCTTGTTAAAATACAAATACTGGTCCTACCTACCCAGTCTTGGGTGTGGCCCAAGAATTTGCCTTTCTAACAAATTCCGGTGGTGTTGATACTGTTGGTCGGGGGACCACACTCTGAGACCCACTGGCAGAGAGGAAGGAAGGTTGATCCCAAGCTATTGTTGCACTTGGGTGGTGGGTACATGAAAGCTCATTACCGTATTCTTTCGACTTCTGAATACGTCTGAGATTTTCAACAGTAAACATTAAAAAAAAAAAAAAAAGTGATCCAGAAGGACACATAGAGGGAGGAAAGCCTTTGATGACCCACAGTTGTAATGGGAACATCTATACTCATTAGCAAACCAGACTTGGCTGCTGCCTCTGGGATTGGAAGGTCCCCATCTCTTCCTGCCCACTTGGGGGTTAGTACCTCAGCTCAGCTGTCAATCCTGTTGGAGAACTACCTGGCCTGAGGGGTAGGGAAGTGGTCTTTGTCTCAGGGTCTGCATCGTGCTGTATCCATTTCCTTAATGTGGTCAATCATTGGAAGAACCATGGTTTGAATGAATCCTAAGATTTTTCTGGCCACTTCACCTGGAAAGTGTGCTTCTGAGCAGAGCTGTGCCAGGGTTCAGCTGTCAGTGATGGGGGTGATTACTGAACTCAGATGGCCATGTATCCTGCAAGGACCTTTCTCAAACTCCAGATCAGGAGGCACCTCTATGGGTTTGAGTCCTTCTACTTGCCTTTTTAGATTCATGTATTTATTTATCCATTCACACTTCAGATATTCCTTAGAGTACCTCCTAAGTGACAGGTACTTTTCTAGCCCCTGAGAATACAGCAGGGAACAGAATAGGCAAAGACCTCTGTTTTGTGGAGATTACATTCTAGTTGGGGATACAACAGAGAACAAGTCAAGAAATAAGTGAACAGTTTCAGATAGTGCTATGAATAAAATTAGAGAGAAGATGCCGGGTAGTGATTGAGTCCATGTGTGTGTGTGCATGTGCACACATGGGTACACGTATTTTATTTAGGTGATCAGGGAAGATTTCTCCAAGGAGATGACATGTGAGCTGAGAGCTGGATGGTAAAAGGAGCCGGCCATGTGGAAATCTGGAGATTTTTTGACAAAGGCAGTAGCAAGTGGGAAGGCCCTGAGATGAGAAGGAGCTTGGCATTTTTTTTTTTTTTTTTTTTTGGAATCCCAAGAAGACCAGTGAATCTGGGATGTGGAGAGGAAAGGGAGAGATGGTGAGCTCAGGTGGGAGGGAGAACAGACAAGAGCTAGGGTTCATAGGACCTTGTAGGCATATCCCGGGCGCTTATATACAGACCCCAGGTACCTCCCAGGCTGCCAGTCATCCCCCAGCTGTCAAAAGTACATTCTCTCTAGAGAAATAGGGCACAATTTTAACAGGGAAGGCCCCTAGGGACTCTAATCTGTAGGAAAGTGTTTTGTATAAGCCACTGAATAGTATAATATAGCCAATTTGTTGAGCCAACCTATTAAAAATCCAATAATTTTATTTCAAAATCCCTACATGCTCTCGATGCCTATAATTTCACCCTAAGTACGCATTTACTCAATTTAAGATTTGATCCCCTATAGTATTACCCATCATACAGATTCCTCTATGCCAGTTAGTACTATAAGTTATCAGTCATTTCATGCTAATAGAAATGAATTGAGAGCTGTGTCCTTGAAAAGATATTTTAAAAAAGGAAAGCATAAAGTTAGTGGACTCAAGAGTAAGAGAAGGGATCTCCAGGGAAGAAACAAATCAACAAGGAGAAACTGAAGATGCATCAGGAAAAAACTACCTATTTTGCAGTTTGGAGTGAGGCTCTACTTCCTGGCCTGGATAGACTAATGTCCTCTTGCCAAGATGTGTCAGAGCAAAGCTCTTTCCCTTGAAATAACTCATGGATACCCTCTATAGCTCTTTCCTAAACAGAAAGTGTGCAGTAATTCATAGAGCGCTTTAAGTGAACAGAGCAACGGTTAACCTTAAACTCTGAACATTAGGAACTGTCATTAATACAGCGTAGCCTTTTCACGACGACGATGAGACCGTTCTATCCCCGAGGCAGCTCACATGGCTGGGGTGGGCAGGTCAGTCACTCCCAACTTTGCATTCGGGGACTTTATATTGGTTGCTTAAAGTCAGCCATGATGAGGATATTTACACCAAAGGAATCAGCAAATGCTACATATCAGGCTTTTCTTTTCAGAGCTGATTGTTAAATATTTACCAGCACACTGCTGCTGTGACCCTTAAAAAAATAAATTTGGGGATATACCACGGCATATGAAAAAATAGCCTTGGTTTGGTTTTGCCTCTTGAACCGATGTCAGTGATATTTAAATTTGTATTCATCTTCTTGTATACTTTACATTTCAGCTATATTTATGTGTAGATAGACCCCGTTCACTTTCTCAGAAACCTTTGCCGGGCATTCCATGGTTGACCAGATAGACGCAAAGGGCCCCTCGAGGCTTTGTGTCACCTGGCTCTTTCTGCCTTGTTTATCCCTGGCTCTGGACAAATTTAACCTTAAATGTGCCTCACCCCCACCCCCAAAACCCTATTCTTTCTTTGCTCTGGATATTTCTAGTCTGCGGCCCCTGCCTTGGGAGCTCTCCTCACCTCTTCTCTGTCTGACAAAGTCTTACCCGTGTTTCAAGGTCAGAGCAGAAGTCATGTTCTGCTCCTTGAGGCTCATCTGCCCCAGCTCCCTTCAGCATCCAGTGCTCCCACCAAGGGCCATCTGTCCCTCCTTTGCCACCATCGCCATTGCCTTGCTTTATAGGTGTTTGTCTCCACGTGTTATCTCCTCCCCTGGATTTTAAGCTCCTTGAGGTTAGTGAATTTTACATATTCATCATTTTATCCTTTAGAGCAGCTGGTATAGAGCTTTATACATAGTCATCACGCAGTAAGTGTTAGTTGAATTATCTGCAGACATGATTTCATATTCCCCACAGTGCCCTGGACAACACAGTAAGTGCTGTATACACACACACACACACAGAGTTTCATCAGTCTAAATATTTCTATTTGTGGACTGATTTCATTTAACCTGGAAATGCCTTGTTGAAGGGGAACGTTAGACTCACATGTGGCCCTAATGAGGATCAACCACAAAACTTCTACCTTCAGTCTAAAATGTCACCTTTCTCATCTGCACGCAAAATTGGACCACCTTGTCCAGTCATGGGTTAGAAAGGTGCCAATCTGTTACAAATCATGACCTCTGATAGCCACTGAAGATGCACCTGCGTTCCTACTGGGCGCAGATCCTGCATTCCTACTAAGCACCGGTAGAATGTAAGTTCTACTGGCATTTTTATAACCAATGATAAAATGAAAACGATTCGGATTGTTTTCCTTTGCTCACTTCTACTGTAAAAGAAGGCTGCCCCTGTTTGGTTTGTTCGTTCATTAAACAATTATTGCCTTCTCATGCCAGACACTCGGCTAAAGTCTCAAGATATAAAGATGAATTATCCACGGCCCTGCCCTTCTGGGGTTCACATTTAGGAAAAGAGACTGAAAAAGCCATCAGACATGTTCAAAGTCTCAGGCGAAATCAAGCCCCGAGGCTCCGATAATGACCCACATCAGTGCGTTTGCCCGCTAGATTCTGCCATCTGTCCCCGCATGAGATGTTTGCTGTAACTCCTTTCCACCGCCCGCTTTTGGTTTGAATGACCTTGGAGACAGCCTGAAATCCCGAGCTTTTAGAGTTTCTGGTCTGCACATATGTGCTTCAAATAGAAATTCACAGACCTCTAATTATCTCCCCTTAGCAGGCTGCCTACATGACTGACGACCAGATCTTTTAGACACTCCAAGAATGGATTTCTGTGTAGCCTGTGCCCGCCCGGGATGCATTAGGACGCCCAGAACATGTGTGGCCGCTCTGAGCCGCACAGGGCAGTTAACAGAAGCCACGCAATTTGCAAAATGCTTCAACTTCCTGCTCATTTCTGAGGCAGAAAATTGTCACACCTTAACCTCAGGAGGCTCATCAGCAGAATAATTCCCACCCCCACCCCAAGAGAGCCTCTCGTGTCAGATTCTCCCCCCTCCCCACCCTTGCTTTTTGCAAACATAAGCACTCGGCTGAAACAACAGCTATGACTCAGTTCCTAGCGAACGCTGCCTGAATTGATTTAGTCTGAGTTCAGATTTAGCACATAATCGTGTTCAATTTGCTCCACTGCACTGCCTAGAGATAAAAGGCTGGGGGGAAAAAAATAGCTCCAGCTTGTGTCAGTCTTTGCGGTGATGTCATTGCCATCAGAGAGCCAGCCGCTCTTACTGTGCCCTGCTGCCTGAGCCGCGGCGGGCTGTGTGCGTGCAGCGGAGTGGGCTCAGGTGCCCAGCTCGGCCATCCCCAGGGCAGGGCAGCGCCCGGCCGGCCCGGAAACATCCACCTGGAAGGCTCTTCCCAGCCCGCACGACTCGGAGGCTGCCTAGCTCTTTATTGTCAATTCCGGAGGGGGAATGCCAGCCCCTAGCATGGACTGTGATGTTTCCACTCTGGTTGCCTGCGTGGTGGATGTGGAGGTCTTTACCAATCAGGAGGTTAAGGTACGCACCTGCAATCTTCTGTTTCATTGTTGCTCTTGCTGAAGCTGCTTGGAGCCTTGTTAGCTTAAGGGAACAAGACTTTGGTTCATAGTTTTCAGCTCACGATCTGCGCTAGAAATGCATGTGGTGAGTGCCTGACTCTATTATAAATTAGAATAAGTTAGACGAGGGACTGGCACATTCATTTTAAATGTGATAAGGTTTGATAAGCCACTGTCTGTCTGTTCTTGCCTTTTCTATTAGGTGGTCCCCAGTCATCCTTTTCACAGTAGACATGTTTTCATAGTCTCTGTGTCAATAAGAATTTGGCAGTCCTTCATGCTGAGAGGGGTTTTAAATCAATGATTAAATGAAGAAAGCACATATAATAAACATCGTACCCAGGACACCCTGATCGTGGGACATTAACCCCTTGATGGGATGTCACTTACGTAGGCCGTGATGTGGTCTGCAAATTGAACAAAAGCTATTCTACAGATGGCAGTTTCAACCCCCAGCTCTCTGGAAGTCAGAGTTGGAGAGCAGCTGTCTAAATTTCCTTTGTCAGGCAAAAGAAGCAAGTCATTTTCCCTGAACGGTTGTCCATAAAGAAAGTTCAGGCATGAATAAATTTTGCGTAGTATTCTAGGGCGCTGGTCCTCACTGACTGTCTGCAGCAATTGTTTGATTGTCATGGGTAATTGTCTCCTGATGACATACATTCTCTTTGCTTTTCCCCTTTGGTTTTATGTTCTGAGAAAAAGATGCCATGCTTGTGAAATGGGCATTTTGATTTCTTCTCTCATATTGAAAATAAGAACTACCAGAAGCTTCTTATTTAAACAGTTCACACACACGACAGAAAGGATAGTTGCTCATTGTGAGGTGGGAGGAAGGAAAGGGGAATTGCACCACATAATCATTTGTCACCTTCCCCTTAGTCTTTACTTAAAGGAAGACCCAGAATTCTTTATTTTGGGGTGTGCAGATGACCCCTTTGTGCTTCCCAGGTGGGAATTTATGTGTCCACTAGCATAACACATGGCTCTGTCATTCAAGATTGCAGCCCTGAACACCCTTTTGAAATGAATTCAAGAATCTGTTTTGTTGTTTCTGCATATTTTAAATGTGTGGCCTGCGTTTACCAATTCTCAGGCCAGTGCTGTGAGGTGTCGACCACCTGTCATGCTGAGGTTCCGAAAATTAGAAGGTAATGGTTTGGTGCTGCTTGTGGTCGTGTCCACGAACGGAAACATGCCTGTAGCGACTCACAGCCCTGCCGGCCATACACGCTGTGTACGCTCCAGAAGGCAGCAGCCCTCAAAGCCCCTCCAGTTCAAAACCAATTCAAATTCCGATGTGGATAACTGATTAGAGAGCCATCTCCCAGCACCTGCTGGAACAGAATTATGTGTACATAAAGAAACACTTTACGATTCCCTTCTCTTGTGAACCGTTCCCTTTTAATTACGTGCTGGGCCTGTGAACATCATAAAATAAATAATCTAGACTTTTTTGGTCCAAGAAATGACGGTGAGAAAATATTGATTAGGGATCTGCAGTCTGCCAGACATTGTGCTCTTACAGGAAGGAGTTGAAAATATGCTTAGATGACGTAGGTATTTGTCATACAGACATTACGAAGAACCACTTACCCAATATTTCTCTTTTTTTAATCATTGCTCTTTTATTACTTATTTTTTATTGAAGTATAGTTGATTTACAGTGTTTCAGGAGTACGGCAAAGTGATTCAGTTATATGTATATATATATATATATTCTTTTTTCAGATCAGTTATATATATATATATTCTTTTTTCAGATTCTTTTTCATTATTGTTTATTACAAGATACTGTATATAATTCACTGTGCTATACAGTAGTTCCTTGCTATTTATATTTTATATATAGGAGTGCATATCTGCGATCCCAAATCCCTAACTTATCCCTCCCTCCCCCTTTCCCCTTTGGTAACCAGAAGTTTGTTTTCTATGTCTGTGAGTCTGTTTCTGTTTCATAAATAAGTTCATTAGTTCATTTGCATCATTTTTTAAGATTCTACATATATGTGACATCATATGATATTTGTCTTTCTCTGTCTGACTTACTTCACTTAGTATGGTAATCTTTAGGCCCATCCACGTTGTTGCAAACATGCCCAATATTTCTTAAAGACAGACTCTTTTTGTGGAATTCAGGGCACACAAAATTCTTACGGCTGGTTGTACTTGAGTGGTTGGGATGGTGTCATGGAGCAGGTGGTGCTTGAACTTGCAGATGGGTAGATTTTGATACAGGAAGAGGGAAGGCACGGGGACAGGAAGGCATTCCATTTTGCAGTCAGGTGAGTCAGTGCATTTGACTGCAGTAGGATCTCTGTGAGAGACGGGAGGGCGGGGGCGGAGGGGAGTCAGGGCCAGATTATAAAGCCTCTCACCCTGTGCATCAGAAATGTGTGGGGTTTTCTGGGAAGACTCCCACCAGAAAGATGCATTACATGTCCTTTCTGCTAAATAGCTTCGAATTACAGTTGATTTGTTTCTTCGAAACAAGTTACTTAATCATTCTGTGCCTTAGTTTTCTCATCTGTAACATGGGGATGATAGTAGTTCCTACCTTGTTGGCTTGGTAGGAGGATTAAAGAAAATTATACGTGTAAAACAATTAATACAGTGCCTGACATATTTCGTGTTCAATAAATGTTAGCTGTCACCATTTTCGTCATGGTCATCTTTTTAGACGTTCTCTAAAGGTGATAGGTTACTTTCCCCAGTTTACTGGAATGTCCTATCTCCAGCTGACTTTACAATGGCGGTCCGGGACATAGAAAGTGTTTCCACTCCCATTCCCCCCCCAATCCCCCCACCCACAGCCCAGCAACTTAGAAAACACCGCCCTTCCTTTCAGACATTTAATCATTTAATGTAAATCAATGAGGTTATTATCAAGCAAAATTAAGAGGTCTGTTGAGAAAACCTATATGTTCCTCGTTCAAAAGTGAGCATGGCTTAGTGTCATGAAGGGACGTTCAGAGGTCAAATTCCGGCACCAAAGTTTCTCCAAAGGTAAACATCGTTAATTACCTATTTCAGATCCATAGTGGAGCCAGGAGTTCCTTTCTTCCAAGTCCAATATTTCCTGTCAGAGAAAAGGAAGGCACCGGTTGGGGGTCTGTTTCACCTGCCTGCATCCAGCTTGCTTGATCTCAGGCTCTTTTTTGCTTTTTACAGACTCTGCCTTTCTACCTGGGGCCCCACTGGGAAGCAACCACACCAGGGTTATGCAACCAGCAGACTTTCTTAGCAAATACAGTGGTTAATTTGAAGGGGATGGAGAAAATGCAAATCTAGTGACTTACAGCAATTTAGAAAACCTTATCCTCCATGGGGGATCTCAGCTGGTTGCCTTGGGGGCCCTTCAGGCTCCAAGTTCCTAAATTTTGCCAAAGCTGCTAGAGCAGTAATGCCAAATGGAAGAGGAAATCAGGCAAATGCATCCCCGTAGTCGTCTTTCTCCGGAAACTCCATTGGTAGTGTTGTGAGCTTAGCTGTCTGTTTGATGGCAAAGGATGCTTAGAAAGATAAAGAAATTTGAAGCCCTTAATAGAAGGAAAATGACATGGTGAACTGTAGAGTTTGTGTGCGCGCGCGCACACGTGCGTGTGTGTATGCGAACACGGGCAGAGTTGATTTTCTCCAGTGTTCTTCTCATATTCTGAAAATAGTCTCCCCCGCCCCTCAACAAGAGCCAGATGCTTGAGGAAATGAAAGGGATCCAAAGATGGGTAAGAAAATTTGTATTTTACTTTAGTCCAGTTGTTCTTAAACCTGATAACACACTGGTATCCCCTGGAGAGCTTTTAAAATATTGACGGTGCTCAGGCCGCACCTCCAGAACTTCTAACTTGGCTGGTCTGAGTGGAGCTGGGCATAGATGATTATATAAAGTCAGCGTCTTGTCTCTTCTAGACACAGGTAGGTACAGGTGAACTCAGTCCAGAATTATCTAGAATACCCTCTTTTTAAACACTTTGATCCATTTCCCCAAATGAAGCCTTGATGGATGCAGTTTCAGAAGCAGTGTCTCTAAGCTATCAGAAATGCTGAGGCTCACCTACCACTCTTGGCCCAGTTCACCACCCCTGCCATCCCTCCACCTGGTTCCAAGCTGGTGGTAAACACCCTCGTCCACTGCTGGCTGCAGCCTATAGCAGAATGTCCCCCCTTCTCCCGGGCACATCCGAGCCTGGGGCTGCCCCTTCTCTAAAGTGGGAGCTCCCCACACAAAAAAGGGATGGATCCTCCTCTCTGGGCTGGAGAGCTCCAGATTCACATCCCAAGGATCCAGTCCTGTCTCCATGGTCATCCAGACGGGAGACAGGAAGCTCATAAAGCTTCTTTCTACTCCTCAGGACAGGCAGGAAACATGGCAAGTCTTATGAGAAGATCAGAAATGTCAAAGACCCTGGGAGCTGGAGATTTAGATGCAAACTATTACATTTAGAGTGGATAAACAACAAGGTCCTACTGTATAGCACAGGGAACTGTATCCAATCTCCTGAGATAAACCATAATGGAAAAGAATACAAAAAAAGAATATATATATATATATATATATATATATATATATAACTGAGTCACTTTGCTGTACAGCAGAGATTGACACAACAGTGTAAATCAGCTATACTTCAATAAAAAAACAAAAATAAGAACATTTGTGCAGTGCTCTTAACTCCTAACCAGATGATGCTATAAGCACTGGGAGAGAGACAAGACAGACATCCCTGCCCTCACGGAGTGCATGTTTTAACACAGGAGGCGGACGATGAACTAGTAAACAAATAAACGTATACTGTAATTTCAGGCAGTGATAAGGGTTTTGAAGAAAGATGAAGCAGAGTGAGGGGGTGAATTGCTGGAGGAGAGGTTGCACTGGGGGCCCTTTAGGCTCCTATTTCCTAAATGTTGCCAAGACTGCCAGATCAATAGTCCCCAAAAGAGGAGGAAATCGGGCAAATGGCGTTCCTCTGTATTTGCCTCTCTCCAGAAATTCCGTTGGCCGCTTTTGAATGGATGGCCAGTAGAAGCGTTTCTGGCGAGGGGACAGTTTTTGAAACGTCAGTGTTCCAGGGTCATTCAGGGATCTGAAGTGAGTGAAAGGACCATGTATGGATCTGAGGGAAAAGCATTCCAGTAGAGGGAAGAGTAGAGGCAAAGAGAGGCCATCTTATCTGATGTGATCTTTCTCAGCCCCGCCATTTAACCCAGCGGTCCCCAACCTTTTTGGCACCAGGGGCAGGTTTCATGGATGACAATTTTTCCACGGACGGGGGCTGGGGGATGGTTTCGGATGATTCAAGCGCATTACATCTATTGTGCACTTTATTTCTATTACTATTACATTGTCATATATAATGAAATAATTATACAGCTCACCATGATGCAGAATCAGTGGGAGCCCTGAGCTTGTTTTCACTTGCCACTCACTGATAGGGTTTTGATACGAGTCTGCAAGCAATTGATTTATTATGGTCTCTGTGCAGTCAGACCTCTCTGCTAATGATAATCTGTATTTGCAGCCGTTCCCCAGCGCTGGCATCACCGCCTCAGCTCCACGTCAGATCATCAGGCATTAGATTCTCATAAGGAGCGTGCAACCTAGATCCCTCACATGTGCAGTTCACAGTAGGGTTCGAACTTCTATGAGAATCTAATGCCACTGCTGATCTGGCAGGAGGCGGAGCTCAGGCGGTAATATGAGTGATGGGGAGCGGCTGTAAATACAGATGAAGCTTCGCTCGCTCTCCCGCCGCTCACCTCCGGCTGTACAGCCTGGTTCCTAACAAGCCACGGACTGGTACTGGTCCATGGCCCGGGGGTTAGGGACCCGTGATTTAACCTATTTCCATCATTCGTTCATTCAGAGACCTACTGAGGCTGTCAAGATCTTATGCCATAATTTTTATTTTTTTAACGCTGCTCCTGTTTAGAAATAGTGCTTAAGCTAATTCCCTCATGTTATGTTTTAAGCCTGGTGGTTCTCTTGGAGGAAGGGGAAATATAAGCAGAAATTTGTTCTCAGCGTGAAAATTTTTCATACGCTTGAAATCTTAGGACCACTGTAGGACTTTTCTTTCCCTTCTAAAAGTCTAGGGCCTTTGCAAGGTGACTCATAAGTCCTACTTTCTCTCCTCTGCTTTTGAGAATGTCCCAGTATCCTCCTAATCCATGCAATCTTGGGCAAGTCTCTTGACCTTTCTGGACGCGTGGTGATTATGCTGAGAAAAATGCCAGTGCTTTGTGTATTTTGTTTTCCTTTTTCACGCAGAAGTGTGATGTGACTGACTCATAGTCTGTGTCATGCTGTTGCATGAGTTCTGAAAAAAAAAAAAACAACCCAGCACATCTTGGCCATTTAGTACAAAGAAATCTCTTTGGCACTTGAACTACTGGAAATTTCACGACTTGTTTTGTTCGGCTGGATTCCTAGGAGGAGAAGGATGGAGCAGAATTGGTGTGATACGCTTTGCCCTCTGCTTTGGGGAGAGACAGATGACACAAATGAAGATGTGGGTATTGGGCATGGGGATTGATTTGGAAGAGAAACTTGTGGGTCTTCGTTAGGAGAGCTTGTCAAGCTTCCTGCCTATTTCTTATGCTTTTTGCAAATGCAGTGCTGGGCAGAGGATCTGGCTGCAATCATGACTTTTTGTTTCTGTAGAACTCTAAAGGTCTTTCAGAATCTTCAGAAACCATTGTGTTCACTCAGTAACTTATAAGAATTTGAGTTGTGTATGATTTCATTCTCAAACACTGAAACCCTCTGGAGATATTCATGGCAACTTTTAGGAACCAAAATGTTAAGTTAACAGAAACTCTTATTCTCTGTTCAATGACTGAAATTTTTTTTTTTTTTTTTTTTTTTTTTTGCGGTACGCGGGCCTTCCTCTGTTGTGGCCTCTCCCGTTGCGGGGCACACAGCGGCCATGGCTCACGGTCCCAGCTCCGCGGCATGTGGGATCCTCCCAGACAGGGGCGCGAACCCGGTTCCCCTGCATTGGCAGGCGGACGCTCAACCACTGCGCCACCAGGGAAGCCCCTCAATGACTGAAATTTTAAATAATATTTGTTACATGTCTCCAGACCACTTTTAGTTTCTGAAAACCAAAAGGGATTGTGTGGGGAGGATGGGGGAGGGGGGATGGGGTGGCCCGCCCATAACAGATTCTAATCCTCCAGCACGACAAAAGCGTGTTCTTCCTCTGCTAATGAAATGGACTAGAATTGAGGCCATTTTGGAAACAAATGAATTAATACAAAACTGAATGTTAGACATTAACCCTAAAAAATACTTTAAGAAACTTAACGTTCTTAAAAGTGCACTGTTGAATATTATCTTGCCTCTGAAGAAAGTAGCAAACACCTTTTACAGATTGGGAAGAAGGGATTTTATGCAAGTGACAGATGCTCCCTGAGAAGGTTAACAGGCAGATTTCTCAGCCACCTGTCACATTAGGGAAAGACAAGGTACAGTATTCAACTAATGACATTGTAAAGCAGGAAAGCCAACTGAAAAGTTGCTTCTCTGTGTAGAGTCTTTTAACTGTTGGAAAGTAATTCAAACATTGACAGTTGCTACCTCTAACCTGAATGTCAGATTTATTCAAAACAGTAACAACAAAGCAGTATCTTCATTAACATCGTTCTCCTGAAGAAACCGATTTTAATGTAAAACTCAGAGAGTACCATTTGCATCCTTAGTGATTCTGAGTACAACTATCAATAATTTATAATAGCCTGTTTTAGTACTTTCTGATGAAGCTTAAAATTGACAAATAGAAAAGAAAATGATACCTGAAACATTTATCATCACTGGGTATATTTACGTTGTAAGCTTAAATGGCATCACAGCTTTGTGGTGAAGAACCCAGCTTTCCAGGGAGGTCATCGACCCTCCAGCCCATTCCTGGCCTAGAATTTCTTAAAGTAAGGGGACAGTATCTTTACATAAAGGGAATGTATCTCTTCCAAGCTCTAAATCTAAGCTGATTCCAAAAGATTAGTCAAAAGAACATTGAGAGATTATTTAATGAGGTCTTCAAGCAGGTAAAAAGAAGTTGTGAACTCTTCACTCTATCTAGAATGGATCATTTATCTTAAAACTGTTTGAGAATAAAATATCCACCAACTTAGACCTTCCCTAGAAAATACTCACTGGATGTGCCTTTGTATTCCTCTTTGGGGTAAATGTATCCAGGGGGAAAAATATACAGAGGCGCACACACACACACACACACACACACACACACACACACACACACGTGAAAATGCATTGTATGTATATACTATATATAAATATATTTTATCTTCCTTAACCCTGGAAGGTTTCTTTCTGTTCTGCTCCGGCCCTATCCAACCAGCTGTTGGAAACTGTGGGCTCTTAACCATGTCAAGAGATGAAGATCCCAGAGAAGGCTCCTGGCAAAAAGTTGAACAGAAGTCTAAACAATTGCTAAACAGTTTCTCCGGGGTGGGGTGGAGGTGGCAGGGGGACACGAAGAAATTCATGGCCTTTTGTTTTTATTGTTACATGCCAAGGAAATGTTTACATCTTTACAGTCTAGTAGCACAATTACTCTCCAGCATCTAATATACCAGCTCTGAACTATGAATTTTTTTTAAAAGGTTTTCAAAATGATCTTGACCCTTCAGCTTCCAGAAAGATAACTTTAACAAATGTATCCTTCTTTGTTATATTGGTCTTCAGACCAGCTTTCATTCCCCGCTCCACCTTCACCCAAATAACATCTTCACTAATATTCTACTTGTCCCAACAATCAGATTGTTTGCTACTTAGTTGTAAGATTTATTTCCTGCTTTCATTCCCCGCTCCACCTTCACCCAAATAACATCTTCACTAATATTCTACTTGTCCCAACAATCAGATTGTTTGCTACTTAGTTGTAAGATTTTTTCCTGCATCTCTGATGGGTCTAAAGGAATATGCAAGCAGTGTTTATGCTGTGCCCCAAAGATTTGATTGCGGGGGGCATTTACTAAGTTGAGCATTAAACCATCTCACATGATTGCAAATGTAACCCCCCAGAGATAGTCATCTTCATGGATCGATATTTTATGTTATCAAGATGGACAATTTAAAAAATTCTAACAACCCTTCTTCTTCACTAAATACTTCTGAGTACATGACACACACCAGGGTACTCCTTGTCATCCCCATAATAGCCCGGGGCATCTATTTTTCTGCCCCGTTTTAAACAGGTTCCTGATCAGAGAAGTTAAATTTTTGCGCAAGGTCACACAGCTATTAATTGGCAGACCTAGGACTCAAACTGCGCTTTGCTTCACTCTTTCCCCTACTGAAATATCCCTAAGGATTAACAAGCCATTAATCGATTACTGGAGGGAAAGAAAAGATATATATCTCAGAGGATAAGACATTGAACTCATATGTAGTATTTCCTCTAGTGTTCAAAACACTGTTTTTGTCTTCTGTTACTTATCAGTTTAGGGAGTACTACTTTTACATAAATCAGTAGTGGAGATCATTTTACTTTTCTCAGTAAATCTAACATGATGGCAGTTCTAGGCATAGCATCTGTTTTGGATTTCATCTGAAAATTTGTTTCAAAGCCTAATAATGCCATCTAGTTGGGGAGAAAAAAAAGTGCTGGAAAACCCAGGAGCTCACCAATAGGCGGATAATAACTGGTATGGCAGTTCCGCCACCTCTTTCTGCATGTCGGAGAACATTTTCCAGGACTGGGGTGAAGGGTGATCTCTGAAGAATTGTAGAACAGCAGTGTTGAAAGTTTTCATTGCAATAGTAATATTTTACTTTTGGACAGGGCTTTCCAAATTATACAAAACTCAGCTTTCTCTCTGGAGATCTACAAGGTTAAACAAGACCACAGAGTTCCTCAGGGGAAGCTTGGCCTGGGATTTGTTCACAGCACTGCGCAAGATCTCTTGGTTTATTATTATAGCCTGTATCAATAGTACATCTAAGACAATTGATTTCATCTTCTGTGACTTCACTGTACCTTTAGGTATTGACCAAGAAAACCTCTCAGGCCACCTTTCCTGGAACAGGATACGTAAGCAGTGAGCAAACTTAATAATAGCAACAGTGTATTGAGCACTTACTATTTGTCGGGCACTGGACAAAGTGCTTTTATTCATTCATTCATTCATTCATTCATCAAATATATATTGAGTGCCTTCCATACTCAAGGCCTCACACTAGGTTCCAGAGATACAGAGGGTAACAGTCCTGTTGGACTCAAAACTCTGTGCTCTGTCATTATGCAGTGTTGGCCTTTATTCCACTCAGTTCCATTTTTCCCAAAAAAGACAATGCTGTTTCGACCTCCAAAGAGGCCCCCTTTGCTGACTTAGGGCACGTGAGAAGGAAGCAAGTCCAGCCTCCAAGTCAGACATCCTGGTTAGAATTCTCTATTTGGCCACTTGGCCACTTACTGTGTGACCCTGAGCAAGGAGCCTTACCTCTCTGTGCCTCAGTTTCCTCAATTACAAAAGGAAGAAAATAATAGTGCTTACCTGATCACCTGGCAGACAGAACACGCACCGGTAATGTTAGCCTTTATCATTATCCATCATCATCATCATTATCATCACTATTCGTAAACTTCTCATATAGAGTTTTGAGTTTTCTTCTCAAGGCACTTCACCTATAATAGGGGCACTGCCCCTATTATATCAGACACTTGCCTGTGGTTTTCAACTCATCTTTGCACAGAGGAGGAAGTGCCCTACCTCAGCGACACTCTGAGGTCACAGAACCAGAGAGGGAAGCAACTGGTTCAGCAGGGGAGTGAGGAACCACAGACCCAGACGGTTGGTCTTGACTTCCAGACCCAAGGCCAGTTTTGATAAGCATTCAGAGAACACGGTATATGGCAGAATACAGAGGCTTTAAGGCAGGATGCCCATTAAGGAAAAGAGAAGTTGAACTCAGAACCCATTTCTTCAAAACATATTTAAACACCTCTCTCTGAGCAGGAATTTTAAATGGAGTTGTTGACTAGTTTCACCACAGTTATGCTAAACCATAATTGCAATACTTTCAATATTGACCTTTTTTTTTAAAAGGTTTTCAAAATGATCTTGACCCTTCAGCTTCCAGAAAGATAACTTTAACAAATGTATCCTTCTTTGTTATATTGGTCTTCAGACCAGCTTTCATTCCCCGCTCCACCTTCACCCAAATAACATCTTCACTAATATTCTACTTGTCCCAACAATCAGATTGTTTGCTACTTAGTTGTAAGATTTTTTCCTGCATCTCTGATGGGTCTAAAGGAATATGCAAGCAGTGTTTATGCTGTGCCCCAAAGATTTGATTGCGGGGGGCATTTACTAAGTTGAGCATTAAACCATCTCACATGATTGCAAATGTAACCCCCCAGAGATAGTCATCTTCATGGATCGATATTTTATGTTATCAAGATGGACAATTTAAAAAATTCTAACAACCCTTCTTCTTCACTAAATACTTCTGAGTACATGACACACACCAGGGTACTCCTTGTCATCCCCATAATAGCCCGGGGCATCTATTTTTCTGCCCCGTTTTAAACAGGTTCCTGATCAGAGAAGTTAAATTTTTGCGCAAGGTCACACAGCTATTAATTGGCAGACCTAGGACTCAAACTGCGCTTTGCTTCACTCTTTTCCCTACTGAAATATCCCTAAGGATTAACAAGCCATTAATCGATTACTGGAGGGAAAGAAAAGATATATATCTCAGAGGATAAGACATTGAACTCATATGTAGTATTTCCTCTAGTGTTCAAAACACTGTTTTTGTCTTCTGTTACTTATCAGTTTAGGGAGTACTACTTTTACATAAATCAGTAGTGGAGATCATTTTACTTTTCTCAGTAAATCTAACATGATGGCAGTTCTAGGCATAGCATCTGTTTTGGATTTCATCTGAAAATTTGTTTCAAAGCCTAATAATGCCATCTAGTTGGGGAGAAAAAAAAGTGCTGGAAAACCCAGGAGCTCACCAATAGGCGGATAATAACTGGTATGGCAGTTCCGCCACCTCTTTCTGCATGTCGGAGAACATTTTCCAGGACTGGGGTGAAGGGTGATCTCTGAAGAATTGTAGAACAGCAGTGTTGAAAGTTTTCATTGCAATAGTAATATTTTACTTTTGGACAGGGCTTTCCAAATTATACAAAACTCAGCTTTCTCTCTGGAGATCTACAAGGTTAAACAAGACCACAGAGTTCCTCAGGGGAAGCTTGGCCTGGGATTTGTTCACAGCACTGCGCAAGATCTCTTGGTTTATTATTATAGCCTGTATCAATAGTACATCTAAGACAATTGATTTCATCTTCTGTGACTTCACTGTACCTTTAGGTATTGACCAAGAAAACCTCTCAGGCCACCTTTCCTGGAACAGGATACGTAAGCAGTGAGCAAACTTAATAATAGCAACAGTGTATTGAGCACTTACTATTTGTCGGGCACTGGACAAAGTGCTTTTATTCATTCATTCATTCATTCATTCATCAAATATATATTGAGTGCCTTCCATACTCAAGGCCTCACACTAGGTTCCAGAGATACAGAGGGTAACAGTCCTGTTGGACTCAAAACTCTGTGCTCTGTCATTATGCAGTGTTGGCCTTTATTCCACTCAGTTCCATTTTTCCCAAAAAAGACAATGCTGTTTCGACCTCCAAAGAGGCCTCCTTTGCTGACTTAGGGCACGTGAGAAGGAAGCAAGTCCAGCCTCCAAGTCAGACATCCTGGTTAGAATTCTCTATTTGGCCACTTGGCCACTTACTGTGTGACCCTGAGCAAGGAGCCTTACCTCTCTGTGCCTCAGTTTCCTCAATTACAAAAGGAAGAAAATAATAGTGCTTACCTGATCACCTGGCAGACAGAACACGCACCGGTAATGTTAGCCTTTATCATTATCCATCATCATCATCATTATCATCACTATTCGTAAACTTCTCATATAGAGTTTTGAGTTTTCTTCTCAAGGCACTTCACCTATAATAGGGGCACTGCCCCTATTATATCAGACACTTGCCTGTGGTTTTCAACTCATCTTTGCACAGAGGAGGCAGTGCCCTACCTCAGCGACACTCTGAGGTCACAGAACCAGAGAGGGAAGCAACTGGTTCAGCAGGGGAGTGAGGAACCACAGACCCAGACGGTTGGTCTTGACTTCCAGACCCAAGGCCAGTTTTGATAAGCATTCAGAGAACACGGTATATGGCAGAATACAGAGGCTTTAAGGCAGGATGCCCATTAAGGAAAAGAGAAGTTGAACTCAGAACCCATTTCTTCAAAACATATTTAAACACCTCTCTCTGAGCAGGAATTTTAAATGGAGTTGTTGACTAGTTTCACCACAGTTATGCTAAACCATAATTGCAATACTTTCAATATTGACCTTCACGTCCCATATCTCCTTTAAATCTGTGGTGATAGGTGGAAATTAGATTAATTATCCAAGCTAAGCTCAATTTCTCTTTTGCCTACTAGGGCTTTTGCCCTAGAAACTCTGTATTCTGCCATGCACACCTACCTATGACTGCTGATTAACTTGTATCATAACTAGCAAATCATTCTGTGATACTTAAAACAAAACAAAATAAAAACTAAGCTAAAGCCCTACTATTCATTGCCTGGATGAATAAGCAGTAGACCTGAATTATTAATGAGAGGGATAGTAGATGATCTATTTTATATTCTTTCTCTGTAGGGAAATGTTCCATACATCGGAGTGCTCAGCAAAATAATATTCTATATTTAAATAACACTTAGCATATGATTAACCACAATTGATGCTTATGTAGGCCTCAGAAGACTTGAACCCTCTTTCAGTGAGTGTGTCCTCATGCCCCACCCCTCTGTTATAGGCGGGAAGTATTAGTCTCTCAATGAGAAATTCAGGTTAGAAGTGTTCTCCAAACCCAATCAATAGAGAGATTCAAGTTTGCTCCTTGTTACTTCACATTCTTTTTTTAAAAATTTATCTTATTGCAGTGTAGCTGATTTATAATGTTGTGTTAATTTCTGCTGTACAGCAAAGTGATTCAGTTATACATATATATACATTCTTTTTCATATTCTTTTCCATTATGGCTTATCACAGGACATTGAATATAGTTGCTATACAGTAGGACCTTGTTATCCATTCTATATATAATATGTATAACAGTTTGCATCTACTAATCCCAAACTCCCAATCGTAACCTCCTCCAAACCCCCTCCTCCTTGGCAAACAGAGGTCTATCCTGTATGTCTGTGAGTCTGTTTCCGTTTCGTAGATATGTTCATTTCTGTCCTATTTTAGATTCCACATATAGTTACTTCACATTCTTATTCCATAATTCTTGGAGGCGAAACCAAGAAACAACTTGGTACAACTTGGGACAATGGTATAGTGGCTTGTTCTTCGGAGGCAGAAAGACCTGAATTCATGCTACGTCTTATTTATGACTTTCCTCATACGTTAAAAAAAAAGATACAGTTTAGGGTAAGGGCTATTGAGATGTAAATGATCAATAAAGTATTGCTGATGCCTGCATTTAGCATGAGTGGGACATCTCATCCATTCATTCTACATTTAACAAACATGGCAGAGCACTTGGTAGGTAGTAGGCGCTGCTTCAGTACTTGGGATGGAAGCATGCCTCCCGCCCTCAAGGAGTTCATAGCTGATGGAGGAGTGGAGGTAATAAATAGATACATAGAGTTTAGAAAAAGCCATGGTTTGAATAAGCCCAGTACACTGTGGAAACCTCTGGGAGGGAGGTCTGGAATGAAGAGGAAAGGTTTCCCCAAGGAAGTAACTCTTGAGTTACTGCTTTAAAGGTTAAGTAGGTGTGCGACAGGTGAACGAAAGATGGAAATCAGGGAGGGGCTCCCTGGGAGAGAGAGGAGTCTGCAGCACAGCAGAAATGCCAGGAGAGTGGTGACTCCTAGGAAGTAGAGCCCTGGGCGGGTGCTGGATTCTACAGAGGCTGGGCCCAATTTGTGAAGGAATTTGGATGTTATGCTCAAGTCCGATCACATGGGCCATGGGAAACATCTTAAACAGGGGAGTGACTGTCCACCTGGTGTGACACAGGGTCCTCCCTGGTGGTAGTATGACTGTGGCTGCACCAAGACTGATGCTGCAAAGAGGCTAGCATGGAGGAGGAGCTGCCGCCAGCCGGCCAGGCAGAATGGGAATCTGCAGAGTCCGAGCATCTGTGAATTACGCTCATAATCTTTTGTTATTCCCTGTCTTGTATTTTTAAAGAGGAGAGAGGTCAAAACAGGAAAGCAACTGCTTGCGGAAGTCATTAGGTTGCCATTCGACGAGTTTGAAGGGGAAGGGCATATATGTTAGTGCTACACCCAGGATATTCAGGGATGCATTCAATTCAGCAGGCGTATACTGATTGTTTTCTAGGGCCAGGAGTCGAAAATCCAGGAATCCAAATCCTGGTCTCCGCCCTGGGGAATCACTTGGTCTGTGGGCAAGGGAGGCTGACTTAGAATAACAGGCAGATGTCTTTTATCCAATAAGTCTGCCCTATTGCTTCTTCAAATTTCTAATAACTGGGAAATAGAAATTCAGTGAGATTGAATGCTGGACCTAGAATATTCTGGGTTCTTCCTGAGAGCAAATACACATATGGGGGGAAAAAAAAACCTGCAATATTTTGCTAAAATATGTTCCTAGGGGCTAAAATTCCCCCAGTGTAGCATACACAAATCAAACAGCAAGAAAAGTTTAGGAATTCCCTGGCGGTCCAGTGGTCAGGACTCGGCGCTTTCACTGCCGAGGGCCCGGGTTCCATCTCTGCTCGGGGAACTAAGATCTCACAAGCCTCGTGGCCCAGCCAAAAAAACAAAAAAACAAAAAAAAAAAAAAGAGAGGGGGAAAGAAAAGTTTGATGCCATCTCTTGTTAGTCAAAATGACTTGAGAACTCAAGTTGCAGAATTGACCTATGTTAAATGACAGCCCAGAAGCAGCTCATGAATCCTCAAAACACACAGTCTAGAAGAAGTTTGTCGAATTTCATGAGACAGGTAATCTTCGATCTGGGGTTTGAAAGGCGTGGCAGGTACTAGTAGGCTCTCTCTCTCCAACCTGGCTACTCCCTTCCAGGTCAGCTGGTGAGATTAGAGCCCCAGCAGGCTTCCTCTCCCATCCCGTCTCCATGACTTGGCACTTGCCGTTCTTCCACACTGACTGCGCATCCCCCACACTTCCCTGCTTTATGTACGGCTGCTGTCCTCTTGGGTAGTGCTGTCTGTTTGAAGATAGGTCTGTATTGACAGACGGCAAGGCCATCTCTAATCAGATCCAGAGTATCATTCAGCTCCTTTGCAGTCAGTGGCTAGGGCTGGTATTATGCTGAATAAGCTAGCAAGTTCCTACCCCGGTGGGTACTGAGACCTCTTCAGCCTTCCTCTGCCTTTCATAGATGCGACAGAGCCCATGATGCAGCCATGGCTTCGGGGAGACTGCAGGAGGGCTAAACCAAGAGTCAGAAGCCCAGGGTGCAGGACTTCAGGCCACTCAAGGAATTTAACTTCTCTCATAGACCATTGGAATGAAAAATGCCTAGATGAGCAGTGGGCGCCATGCAGAGGGAATGGGTTTTGGATTCAAACCAGTCTAGGCTGGAGCCCTAACCCTGGCAGTTACTGGTTTTGCAGCTGCGGGAAGTTTTCTTTATCTCTGAGTCATGGTCTTCTTATCTGTAAAGTGGGTATAAAAATGCTGCTCTACAGAGTAGAGTAAGAATGTAAAGAATGAAGGCACTCAATAAGCGGCTATGATTTTTCCTGTCTCTTTCATCTCTAAACATTGATGATGAAAATACCTTAAATTCAACTGAGTCCAATAGTGAGATTTAGCTCTGTTAAAAACGCAGTGGGGGCTTCCCTGGTGGCGCAGTGGTTGAGAGTCCGCCTGCCGATGCAGGGGACACGGGTTCGTGCCCCGGTCCGGGAGGATCCCACGTGCCGTGGAGCGGCCGGGCCCGTGAGCCATGGCCGCTGAGCCTACGCTTCCGGAGCCTGCGCTCCGCAACCGGAGGGCCCACAACAGTGAGAGGCCCGCATACAGAAAAAAAAAAAAAAAAAAGAAAAACGCAGTGGTTCTGCGATATTGAAGATAACGTTATCAGCTCCATCCACAGAATTATATGTCATTTTTCTGAAATCCACACAATTTTCTAAGTAACATTCCTGCATAGGGCATCATCCATTGTAGTGAAAAAATAAAATTAAAATCCATCAGGTCTTTCAAGGCTGCAAAAAATATATAATAACTCAGGTCAGATTCTCCCATGTCACTAATATTAATGATATCAGTTGCTTCCTTTGGTTCAACCCTGTGGCAAAAATCAAAAAAATGTTCAGAGCAGCTATTTATTTGCCAGTACTGAGGAGACAGAAGCAGGCAGAGATCATGTGTTAGGTCAACTAAGAGATTTCTTTGGAGGAACCATGAATCAGTCTTTATTCTTTTTTACAAATATTGGAAAACAAAGTTTGTTGAACCAGGACAGTATGTGCCCCCATTCAATCCTCCTTCTCATTTGTGTTATAGAATAGAATCTCTGAGCACAAAAATTTTATAATGACTTCCTGATGACGTTGCGGCTCCAGATTCTTTCTTGTGCATGAATGGGAAATAAACTCAAAAAGTACTTTAAGCTCTTGAATTCTGATTGAGCACAATATAATCAACCCTGAATGCCTCAACTTTCCCTTGAACCTTCTGCTTGATCCACCTACACAGTTATTCCAGGCAATTATCATCATTACCGGGGCTTGGAATCTGGAACAATCTTTACTCATCAGCCCCTTTTATTGACTTTCCACATAAGCAGAAGCAAATCTTTTCAAGTCTTTCTATTCAATCCAAGTTCAAGGCTATTTCAAGTATCTAATCTGAATGGAGCACCAAAGAGTAATCTTTGTAAAAGATTAAAAGTGTAATCTCCAAAGAGTAGAAAACTCAAAGTCCTACAGTCTAGCAGGACTGACTAGTATAAGTGCCAGGAGAAAGGTGCAAATTTAGTAACATGGGGCTTCCAGGAAGAATGATTCCCTTCACACTGGGCACCTCACATCTAGCTTCATCTAAAAGTAACTTTTTTAGATCAGAAGTTGCAAAATGACCACCTGTGAGCCAGATCCACAGTTGGATTTTATTTGGCCTGTACAGCATTGTTTTGTTAAATTGAATTCTTTGCTAGCCTTTAAAATTTGGGGAGGTTTTATATTTAAAATCTATATCCCTGCTTCTCTTAAAAGTTTGGCAGAGCTGGCATCACTGAGTC
Source organism: Physeter macrocephalus (assembly GCF_002837175.3). NCBI lineage: Eukaryota > Metazoa > Chordata > Mammalia > Artiodactyla > Physeteridae > Physeter > Physeter macrocephalus. Next base: position 79,116,174 of record NC_041231.1, on the reverse strand, counting down.
ACCTTTCCCACCAGCTACAACTGGCTCAAGAGGTTGCCCTTTTCAACAGAACAAGCATTCTCCAATCCCCACCACTCTCTATTGCCCTACACTTGCCTACTCCAAGTCTAGGCAGGGAGTAGTGGAGGACAATGCTGTAAAGTGAGGAGTGAGAATAGTCCTGCTGTGGATGCCCTTGAGCACCAACCAAAGCATTGCAATTAATTCCATGAACCATAAGGATCATCAGAGTGTTAAGAGCCATCATTTAGGAAGATCACAGTGCCTCAGGCATCCAGCCTAGACAGGAGAAAGGAGAAAACAAGGGAAGGGAGAGGACAGGGAAATCAGTAAGGAGGTTGTTATCATTCTTTAAAACCCACGTCTCCATTTTTTATCCCTCTTTCTTAATCCTACATGGAAATTCTGTAGACTGAACTAGAAAGAATGCTGGACTGTAAGTCAGAAAACTGGGCTCCAGTTACAGGTCTGCCCTTGCTAGCTAGCACAGTGCGTGGGCAAGATTTGGGCTTTCTAGTCCTCCCTTTGCTCGTGATGAAGGGAGCCATGAGGGTAACGTTGACCTCCCAGGATTATGGTGGGGATTAAGCAACACAGCATTTTGGACAGTCTTCATGGACTATATTACCACCCCCTCCTGACTTCATTTCTGCAAACTTCTCCATATCAGCAGGCTTACCCCCATCTCTTTCCTATTGATCAGCTTTGACTTTATTCCAATTATTTCCCAGCTTGGATTCCTCCTGAGCTGCTTCTTATTTTTGCCTTCTTAGTTGAGGCTTAAAGTCAGGGTTTCAGGGTGGAAAGGATTCGAGGGACAACTAAGGGCCCCCTACTTGCTGTAGCCATCTCCCCTCCAGTATCCCAGCCTCTCCTTGAACCCCTCCAGGAACGGAGCCCTTACTCCTTACTGTGACTGTTTTCATGATTATTCATTTTTTCTCCTGAAACCCTGTAATTTCAACCCATGTGTCCTAGTAGTCGTGTGCTCTGTGAGCAAACAGAGAAAGTCTGCTGTTTCTTTGCCAGAAAAATGCTCTTGTTCTTTGAAGACAGTTATCAGCCCCCGCTCCCCACTGCCGGATATTCCTCTTCAGATTAAATTTGCAGTTTCTCCAGCTTATCCTTTATATGACATGGTCACAAGTCCCCCCTCTCATCCTGAAGTTCTGCCCAACTTACACCGTCTTTCCATCACCAGCTGCTCTTCCCTTCCCTCCCCTCCTTATCCAGCCATTCTGCACTTAGACCCTTGGTCTCATCCCACCCTGGACTATGCCAAGAAAGCACCCTTAGCCCACCCCAGCCCCCCACATTTGCCTTGCCTCTCCCTTCATTCAAACTTCTCACATTCCGTGCTTTAAATTGGGCCGTTTGTCTAAGATAAGAGTTCATGATCTCCAGAGTCATTAATGGAGCCGTATTTGGCATACTCATAATGTTGAACATCATTGAGTGTTTACCCCTGTACTTAAGCGTACGTCCCATATCATCTCATTGAATCTTCACACTCCCACATAAGTCAGTACTGTTATCACCATCCCTCTTTCACAGTTGGGGAGAGGGAGCCTTTGCAGATGAAGGAACCACTCAGGTGGCAGCGCTAGGATCAAACCCAGGCTGCCTGGCTCGGAGCCTGTGCTTCTCATCACTGCCCTGGGCCTCCTCTCAGCATCTTTGTCTGAGGCCTATTCCTGAGTATCCTTTCATTTGTTTATTTGTTGCATAATTACCTTAGGGCTTTCACAAGATTTAATAGAAAGTGTAATTACAGTAAACATTACTGTCATGCATGAAGGCTTCTTTCCTTCCTCCTGCTTCTTTCAATAAAAGCCTCTAAAGCCATAGCCTGGCCACCACCATCTTCAGGAAGATTTCTAAGAGGATGTTACGGGATGGTCCAAAGGCAAGTGGATATATTCAAACCCTAAGCTTTGCAGTGCATTTCCCCACCTCTCCTCATTCCCCCTCTTTGCTCTGTTTTTGTCCATAGCACTTATTTTATAATGTATGATATAATTCACTTATTTATTTTTGTTTAGTATCTGTCTCCTCTCACTAGAATGTAAGCTCCATGAGGGCAAAAATATTGTATTTTGTTTATTGCTGCATCCTCAGCTTGGCACAGAATAAGAGCACAATAAATATATGCTGAATGAACGACACAGCAAGAAAACATTCCACCTCCTTTTGAACATGGACCTTTGACCTTCGAGGTTTGTTGTTCTCGACAATCACCTTGACCCCCTTGCCTCCATCACCCTTATCCTCACACACACTCTCTAGCTAACGTCCACTCAGCCTTGAAGCCTCAGCTCACCTGGGCTTGGATTTCTACCAGAGCCTTAGCTGTTCCCTGAGGCCCACATGCCCCTCCTCTGTGCTTCCTTGTCACCCTGTGTTTGTCTCTGTCACTGTCCTTCCTGCTTTGTATTCCTGTAGCCTGCACTTGCAGACAGACATCTCCTCAATAACCCTAAGCTCTTTGAAGGCAGGGGTCTTCTTATTCATGTTTGTCTCCCAGCACCCAGCCCAGTGCCTGGCATAGAGTTGGTGCTCAATAAATAGTTATTTCGTGAATTAAAAATACTATTTTTCATAATGGAGCTTTGGAACCACAAGGAGAGGCACAAACTAGCTTTGAGTGTGGTTAAGAACCAGAACTTGCCATTGGGGGTTAGAAGTTCTTTATTCAATTCGTATTTACTGAGTGTCCATTATATGTCAGGTCCTGGTCTAGACAGAAGGAGACGTCAGCGAACAAAACAGTCAGAAATGCCCACCATGGAACATTCTAGTGGGAGGTGAGAGAAGATAAGGCATATGATAAATAAATGAGTTGCAGAGTATGTTAGGAGTGATATGTACTAGAGAGGAAAAGAGACAGCAGGCCAGGACAAGGGGGATTATGAGTGGGGTAAGGAGGTGGAATCTTCAATAGGGTGGCCAGGAAAATGTCAATTTTTGATAGTCTTCTTACCGAAAAGAAGACCACAGAAGCCTTCCAGAAACACTTACTGCATTCCTACAATGAGCAAGGAGCTCTGTGGAAGCCTGAGAATTCCAAAATGGAGCTCAGACACTGGTGAGAAGACTGTCATATCAATCAGAGTATGATAAACGTGAGCGTCCAGAAATAAAATAGGATGCCAGCAGGCTCTGTGAGTAAACCAAACTGGCTTTCAAAATGCTGTGTAAATATCACCCTGGCCATCATCATCCTCATCTCTCCTTAACTCTCCCCTGCCCTTTTCTGCACTGCTTCACAGCCTTTAAAATTGCTTACGGTCCTAGGACGGTAACTCTGAAACATGTCCATTCATTCAGAAGAGTTATAAAGTGTAGTTCTCTGGGGTGGTAGGATCCTTGAGGGTGTCGGGGATAACCGTTGGTCTAGAAGCATCGGCGTGGCATCGGTGTTAGTGGCTGCTCCACTAACACACTGCCGCTGTTAAGCTGGCATTCCTGGAGGAGAGAGGCCCCGAGCGGGCCAGGGAGAAGGTGATTTCAGTTGAACCGTCTGTTGACACCGCTCATCGTTTGGCTCTTTGCACATGGAAACAAGCCAATCTTGGAGCCACACAGCCCCCTCAGACATCACGCTTCTATTGACACACTTCTCACCACATTCCCTTCCATCGGGTGGCCTTTTGCACGCAAGAGCCCCACTCTGGAGCATGCTGGCTTGATCCACAGCAGTTCATTACTGCCTCTGGCGGTGCCTGTAGAGGCTGCCTCTTGATCACCTTAGCAGCATATCCTGAGCACCTCGGCCACCAGGAGTGTTGCCAGGCGTTCCTGACCGAAAAGGCCTCCGGCTGAGACCAGGATTACGGCCTTGGTGTGGGAGCCGATGTCCAGTTCACGTTTGCAGAGCAGTCAGCTTTTTCCTACGTTTCTCGTCTATTGAATTGCTTCCACTGAGTTCGATGCCTCGATTAGCTCATGAACCAGCATAAATTTGGATCCTGGTCTTGGGCCCTGTCCAACAGATGTCTATGGAGAAGTATTTTCAGCTCTGCGGCTAACGGAGAATCCTGTTGCTTCTTCAGTAAATTACCCATGGAGCTGAAGTGTGCTGCTGATTGGAGGGATTTAATTCATCATAGCAGTTTCCCTATGAAAGGTCTGAGTCTTCCCCGGGAGTTATAGAAGTGTAGAATCGATCCACGTTTGAAATCTAATGCACTGTCAATCAAGTAGAAGTCTTATTCGGTGCCCTCTTAGCCTGGGTTCCCCAGAAAGCAGGGACTGAGATGAAGTTTAAGTGCAGATGCTTCACTGGTGAATGGGAGCCAAGGAGCAGGGGTGGGGGCCAGGTGGAGAGAAGCAGGGAAGGAGGGGAAGCCAGTGCAAAGACGGGTAATGGGAACCCCGCCCCTGCGATGGTGACTGGTTGCTGGATTCCATGGAAAGCCCCAGGAGCTGTATAACTATGGTACAGAACTTTCTGTCCAGGCAAAGAAAAGGGGAAGCCTTTATCCATTCGCTTCCAGCCACCACTGGCCAAAATTTCTCCCCATAGATTGTTACCCCCCTGACCTTCAGGACTATGTATGTATGAGTACCAAGCAGGGCTCTTGGGTTGCCTGCTGCCTCTGTGTCAGCAGAGAAGCTTGGGATGGAAAGAGACAGGTACTGAGGTGAAGCAAGGCCCTCGGGTTGCAAACTGCGTTCAGCTGTTTAGAACCCACACAAAACTGGTCACTGCTGCAGGAGCAGAGTGTGAGACAGGTGTCTTATTAAAGACACCAGCAAACAACACATCTTTGTCATAATTGACAACTGAGTCATCCTTTATACAAAAACTCCTTTCTTAGAGACAAAAACGTCCAGATTACCTGTGCTATTGAAACCCAGCAGGACCCTGTGGGACCCTCCTGGGTACAAATCCTTTCTGTGTCCATCACCAGCACCCCCTTTCTTGTTTATAAGAAATAGGCTGTGGGACTTCCCTGGTGGCGCAGTGGTTAAGAATCTGCCTGCCAATGCAGGGGACGCAGGTTCGAGCCCTGGTCCAGGAGGATCCCACATGCCGCGGAGCAGCTGGGCCTGTGTGCCACAACTACTGAGCCTGTGCTCTGGAGCCAGTGAGCCGCAACTGCTGAGCCCGTGTGCCTAGAGCCCGTGGTCTGCAACGGGAGAGGCCACCGCAACGAGAAGCCTGCGCACTGCAACGGAGAGCGACCCCTGCTCGCCACAACTGGAGAAAGCCCGCTCATAGTAACAAAGACCCAACGCAGCCAAAAATAAAAAATAAATTTAAAGAAATAGGCTTCATTCAGCCTCCTTGACCTTCCCTGAATTCCAAAGGGCAGATTCAAACAGTTGCTAATCTGTGAAGGGAGGGAATGCAGAAATGTAGGAGGAGCAGTCAAGAAACAATAGTGTAGCCATGGGGCAGGGTCCTGGTTCCTCCTTAAGGAGTAGACATTACAATACCTTTGAGTTCTTCTGCAGGAACTAAGGCCCCCTCCCAGGTGAAGGGTGGTACCTCCAGGCTGAGCCCAAGATTCCTAGAGCACTGCCCTGTTACCTCACCACCAACTAATCGGAAGTGAGGCGCTAGAAGTATCCAATAATAGCACTAGATGCTTTGGACTATTTAACTCTTTATTTATAGTCCACCTTGTCCCAGGAAAGGCACAAGATTGTTTGCATACCTTCCATTTGTGCAGCACTCTGCTGGGACCCTTATTCTAAACCTGGTCAGGTGACTACTGCTCTTAGCAAAAGCATAGGGATGGTATCAATATGAGGCTTGATTTAGATCAGATTTGTCTGATGGTTGCTACGGTCGTTTTCTCACAAGAAAAATTCTCCTCACTCCTCAACTCCAATTATAAGTCCTTGATTACTGCCTTCCCCCCCACTGCTGAGGGAATCCCATAAGTTTCTACCCACTTCGGCACCACAGTGCTTCTTCCCTTTTGACCTCTTAAAACCTTTCTTTCCCTGTGCCTGAAAAAAAAGCTTAATCGTTCCCATTTTCCCAAACCTATCAAATACACAACTTTTAATGGCTTCTGAGCTTCCTGAGTTTAAGGAGGCGAGATTTGAAGTAGGAAAAGTTTGCTTAAACAAGGCACAAAAAGCACTAACCGTAATGAAAAGATGGATACATTGAACTTTACTAAAAATTAAGAACTCGTGTTCATCAAAAGACACCACTCAGAGAATAAAAAGGCAAGACACAGATTGGGAGAAGATATTCACCATACATACGTCTGACAAAGGGCCCAATTCCAACATATATCAAGAAATCCTAAACACCAGTAAGAGAAAGACAAACAAACCCAATTAAAAATATGCAAAATAGGGCTTCCCTGGTGGTGCAGTCGTTAAGAATCTGCCTGCCAATGCAGGAGACACGGGCTTGAGTCCTGGTCCGGGAAGGTCCCACATGTTGCGGAGCAACTAAGCCTGTGTGCCACAACTACTGAGCCTGCTCTCTAGAGCCCACGAGCCACGACTACTGAGCCCGCGTGCCACAACTACTGAAGCCTGCGCACCTGGAGCCTGTGCTCCACAACAAGAGAAACCACCGCAATGAGAAGCCTATGCACTGCAATGAAGAGTAGCCCCCACTCGCCACAACTAGAGAAAGCCCACATGCAGCAGTGAAGACCCAACACAGCCAAAAATTAAATAAATAAATAAACAAATAAATAAATAAAAGTAAAAATCTGCAAAATATTTGAATAGACATTTCGAAAAAGAAGATATCCAAAACCATGATTCATCAGGGAAGCGCAAATTAAAACCACGAGATACCATTAAACAGCCAACAGGGTGGCTAAAAGCAAAATCACAGTCAATGCCAAGGGTTGACAAGAATGTGGATCAGCTGGAACTCTCATGCATTGCTGGTGGGAGGACAGATTATTACAGTGCTCTGGGAAACTGCAGTGTCTTCTAGAACTAAGTATATGTCTGCCTGATGATCTAGTAATTCTAAAGAGAAATGAGTGCCTATGTTCACCAGGAAACACACACAAGAATGTTTCTATCAGCCTTATTCATAAAGGTCCCAAAGGGGAAAATACCCAAATGTCCAGCCAGGAGAATGGCTGAGTAAGTTTAGATATAGTCACACGATGGAATGCTACAAAACGACATAACAAAGTAGGTCACTATATGCAACATGGATGATTCTCACAATTATAATACAGAGTAAAAAGACAGATTTTAAAGCACATATTTATAATTGGGAGATTCATCCATCTTGCATATAGTAACTTACTTTTTTATATTGCTATGTAGCAATGGAACGCTATACAGCCTATTGTTACGTATGGATGAATTTCACAATTGTATTGTAGAGTAAAAGAAGGCAGATCTTTAAAGTACATATTTATTATGACATTTGCATAACCTTTAGGAAGAGGCGAAACTAATCTATAGTGATAGATGTTAGAGTAGTGGCTATCCCCAGGGAGTGGGGAAGGTTGTTATTGTCCGGAAAGATGCAGAATGGAGCCTTCTAAGGTGTTGGAAACATTTTATATCTGGAGCTGGATGGTAGTTATATTGATGGTGATTAAGTTGTAAAAAATTCACTGAACTGGACACTTAAGATTGTGCATTTTATATATGTATATTACACCTCAATAAAATAAATTAAGAAGGGGCAAGGTTGAGAACAGAAAGTTGATGATGCAACCCACCAGGAAGGGCTCCAAGATCTCATTGTCCAGTGGGAGAGGAGATAGCACCATAATGAATTAGAAATTATTCGATCAGGTGTAGACTCAAGAAACCTGATCTTCAAATTTTAACTCTTTACTAATTAGCCATGTAATCCTCAAAAGTAACCTCTTTAGGCCTCAATTTCCCAATCTGTAAAATGGCTGACTTACGAGGGTATCTTGTGCCCTCCCAAGTGACAAGATCCGAGTGACTGCCTTCTCACCCAAGGCCAGTATGAAGACATACGTCTTGTGTTGGTTCTGCTCTGCTGAATGACACTGAGGACCACAGGTCCCCCAGCTGAAGAGGCGGACAGATTGTGTAGTGACCAGCCCTGCAGGGAACCCAGCAAGTAGGTTGCCACAGTTCCTGTACCACTATCATAAGATCATGAATTTTCTCTCCGGCCCTCACTGAATCATCTCCAGTCATGGCAGTAAAAATCTCCTTCCAACAGTGCAGAGCAGTGGTCACTGAGACACTTTGGTGGTCAGCCTCACCTGGGTTTGAACCCAGCTCTAACACTTACTGTCTCTGTGACCTTAGACAGGTCACGTAAGCCCCCAAGCCTCAATTTTCTCATCTGTAAAACAGGGTAGTTGCTACCAGTTCAGAGTTGTTGTTGTCATTATAAGGATTCAATGAGATAAAGTTTGTCAAAACTCCTAGTACAATGCCTCTCTCATAGCCAGTGTTCAGTAAAGTGCAGCCACTGTTCTCAGCGTAGCCAGTGCCTGCTAGGCCCACGATCAATGCCTGAGTTTCAGTTGACACCACGTTTCATTATAAAATAGCTTCTTAATTTCATGAAGTAGTGAAACCTAAAAGAACCTTAGAAATGATCTTGTACACCAAGGATTGGCTAAGGTCCTTTTGGGTCGCAAACAATAGATGCTGAAAAGATAGCTTAAGCAAAAGGGCAACCGATTGAAAGGATGAAGGAGCATCTTATGCAATCACAGGAAAAGCTGAACAAGACTGCAGGAAGGCAGGGATCGGGACCACCCTGTGGACAGCAGGGTCTGCAGAGCCTCTCCTGGACACCATCCACCGCTAGTGTCCCTCAGCTCTGATGTCGCCCAAAACCAGGACCCAACACATCATTCACTATCTGATATAGCATTCATACTTCACTGGGCTAGAACAGGACTCTAGGCTTTTGCCCACCCACCTCCCAAACCTTCCCCTCTCACAATCTTCCCATTTCAGGAAATTGTACTAGCAGCCATCCAGTCACTTTGGCCACAAGCATAGCAGTCTTCCTTGACTCTTTTCTTTCCCATACTCTCCATCTCAGCAAATCCTGGTGGTTGTACCTCCAACTCCACTTCCTACCCCCACTGCTATAAACTTAGTCCCATCACCTTCCTCTGGACAATGGAGTCATTTCCTAACAGGTCTCTTGCTTCCACACTTGCTGTCCTGTAATCCAGTCTCTACGCCCATCTCTAGATCCCTCAGCCTGAGTGATCTTTCCAAATCACAAACTGGGTCATGTGACTCTGTGCACAGTCCCTTCCAGTGGCTCCCTGTTGCACTTGGAATAAAATCTAAATGCATTACCAGCGGCTGCAAGGCCCTGCATGATTTGATCTGTTTGCTACACTTATCTCTACTTGCTCACCCCCTTACTCATGCTTCAGGTCACACTGTCCTCCTATCTGTTTCTGCCAAGAGTGATCTTCCCTAGATTTTCTATGTAATTGACTCCTTTTTATCACCTCCCCAGAGAGGCTTTTCCCACCACCCAACATGCAGTAGCTGCTTCTTTACTCAGTCACTCCTTGTCACTGCACCATTGTTATATTTTTGCCATTGCATAAGATCTGATATTTCCTTATTTGTGTGTTTGTTGGCTGTGCCTCCCAATAGAATCTAAGCTCTAAGACAATAATATCTTTGTAAGTCTTGTTCAACAGAGACTAAAACAGTGCCCTTAGAAGGCACTCAGTAGATACTTGTTGAATGAATGAATGAATGCCTTAAATGGGTTGTGAAGTGTCAAATGCTAGAGAGAATCTAATTGTCCCAGCTTGGGGGATACAGTGTTTATCACTGGACCACTCATGTCCGGCCAAGGTCCCAGATCACAGGTATGGCCACCTGGAGGCCCATCCCTGTGTATCTTTGCAGTCCTACAGCCATTCTACCAGGGTTTAGGCCTCATTTTACAGATGCAGACAGTGAGGCCCAGAGTGAATAAGAGACTTTCTCAGTTATCGAATCCTGTAATTTTCTATGTTAGCAGAATGTGCTTAATCTGTTCTAGTTGAGACATCTCTATATCTCTGTCTTTTAAAACCAATGGTGTTAACTACATGTTGATAAATATTTTCCTTCATCTACACCTACTCTATTTTAACACCAGTGTTGGAATTCTCGTTTCCTCCTACAAGAAAAAAACATGGCCCAGATTTTCATTGTGGGACTAGATGTTTCAGCTTTCCCATGCCAGGTTTTTTGTTTTGTTTTTTCTTTATTTGGCACTTCTAATTTCTTTTTAATGACAATAGAGTCTTGCTGTCCCTTTAGTTGCTAAAATCTTAGTTTACATAGCTATCTATTTTGTCTTGTTTTGTTTTAATTGAGGCCTAGCACTAGCTGGTAGATTCTGAAAATAGGATCCCATTTTAGTTTCTTCTTCTAGCTAAATGAAATCTTTAGAATGTGGTCATTTAATAGTGAAATATGTGCCTAATCAGTGACAAGAATCCAAATTTTTTCCAGCTAGTTAGGATTCATCTACAGCTTTCAGTCTACATTCCTATTCACTAATTATTCTATTTGAGCTCCATCCAAAGAAATAAGTGCCATAACATATGCTTTCAAAGAGTAAAATAAAAAGGTGTTAATAAATTTGATATAGTATCTATAGAACATATCAAGCAAAGTATTAAGTAAGATTAATTCTGTTTTATTTCTTAGTCTTTTTTTTCACAGAACTTATCTGTGAGTTCTTTAATAGGGTGATAAAGAATTATAAACAGAGATAGGAAATCTAGATATGATTACAGTTATTATATATTTAAAATTTTTATGTATTCATTTCTATGATAATAAAACTTTAATATAGCCACTCCAGTTTTTTTTTGTTTTTTGGATTAGTATTTATATGTTATATCTTTTTCCATTCTTTGACTTTAAGCCTATATATGACTTTGTGTGTAAAGTGGACTTCTTGTCAATGGCGTGTACTTGGGTGTTGCTTTTTTAATCAATCTAATAATCTTTGTCTTTTAATTTATTTGTTTAGATCATTTACATTTAATGCAATTATAGGTATGGTTGGATCAAAGTCTCCTACATTTCTAATTGTTTTCTGTTTGTTCCCTCTCTTTTTATTCCCATTTTCCTCTTTTCCTGCCTGCTTTTGAATTAGTTTAGCATTTTTAATTATTTCACTTTATCTCAACTATTGGCTGCTTTTAATACCTCTTTTTAAAATTTTTACTGGTTGCCCTAGAGCTTATACTATACGTACAATATAAATTTTTAATTAGTTTATCTTACCATATATGATAAAAATTTCATTAGATTCTTGATCATTAGTATGATCACTTTATACCCGATTGAATATCGGAGCTGTCAGTTCCCATGTTTACATTTTTCTTAATTATATTTATAATAATAATACTAAATAACAATTATTGAGCATTTACTTTGTACCAGACACTACTGTGAGCACATTTGTATTTATGACTTATTTGATCCTCATAATTACCCAATGTGGATAGGTCCTCTTTATCACCATTTTACAGATGTGAAAAATGAGGCAGAGAGAAGACAAATAGCTCACCCCAGGTTACCAGGCAGTAAGTGGCAATACTACTTTTATTTTAGGAGAAAAGAGTAGCATAGTATTTAATCGATAAGAGGAGGGAGGGGAATGAAGGCTTCTTAGCTGCTCAAGTTTTCGTGCAAGGAAGGAGGAAAAGCTGTATTCTCAGGACAGAATGGCAGTGATGTGCCACACTGGCACAGTCCTGTAGAGAGGCCAGCCCCCCATTAGGGCTGTGAGCCGCTGCTAATTTGAACTATACTGCTTTTGTAATTTGTGTCCAATTTGAACATCTGTGTTTTTTTAAAAATAGTTTTAGAAGAGCTTTAAGAATAAGGTGTTTATACCCTGTTCTACATTCATGAATATTTAAATAACATTAAAATAAAAATGACTGAAGTCAACATTAGAGAGCCTTGAGAATTATTCCTTGTATACACGTCTGTGGACCCTTTGGTTCAAAGATGCGCTGGCCTCATGAATGTGAGACCATTGTATGCGCTCTGTGCCTGTGTCAGCAGGAAATCCTAGCACTTCTTAGGATCTGTCCTCTACATGATTTTGGTTTTGGTTGATTCTTCCTGTCTGGACTGTTCAGTAAGAATTCAGACTTTGGGTTGGTTAGTGTGCCGAGGTTCTATGGGAGGTAAAGGAGAGGAGCTGGTTCTCTACCCCCTGTCACCATTCCAAGGTGAGGGAGGTGTACTCTGATTATTCCCTTTCTGAGAGTAGCCTCATTCTTCTTCATTCTCTCTCAAGTGACAGGAGGCTGCATCTTCTCATCTCCAAGGCCTGGAAGAGCCCGTGCTGAGCCAGTGTCTGCAGAAACTTTGCACTGAAATCCTTTTTTGCAAAATTGGATGCCCCACTGGGGTGCCTGCTGCAGTAAGAGGGTGCCAGCTCTGCAGGGTCATGCAAGTTCAGGATCAGGCCCTTAAAACATAATAAAGGGACAGTACAAGTAGTATCGAGGCTTTATCACAAAGTTCTCTTGAAGAGTCAAAAATGAGAAAGAAAAAAAAAAAAGGAGAGTTTACACTGTAGGGAAAGAAAATGAAGAAGAAATTTAGAGTATTTTTTGGTGAATATATCAGAGTATAAAGGAAATAGACAGGATTTGACCTCTTCGGGTCCTGGCTTTGCATCTTCTCTGTGTGGCTGGTTACCTATGTGGCCACTCCATTAAAAGCAGAAACTGGTAGTGGGGAAGATTTACAGGAGATGCATTTTTTTTAACTTATTGCATAAGAAGATGGTTCAGTGTTGGAATGAATCTTGTCATAGGTGGTTGGTAATTTTTCTTATGCCATAATATTATAATTTATATAATTAGATATTTAATAATTATATTATATATAATTATATAACTAAATTATATATTATTTGTATACTACAATGTGTATTATATAATTCATATAACATTATAATTTATATAATTACAATTATAATAAAATATGAACTTCAATTAGATACAAAGAATTATGTATTGAGTAAATGCAGTCTTAAGGAAGGAAAAAGAAACATAAGCATCTATTTGTTTATTAGGTATCTTCAAAGTCAGATGGGATCCACTAAGGATTAATCAAATCCTCTACCTAGTGTAATTATTTTTCAGTGAGAAGGGAATGTGTGATCCCAAAATATGCTATCAGAGAAAGCAACAAGAGGCGTCCCCAGGTTACATTTTGTTGGTGAAGTCTTTGTTACATTCCAACAAATGGCCCTCCAATTTTTTTGACTCAGAAAGTTGGTATTGTCAATATACCAAGAGTGGCTCAGTCTCTTTGGACCACATACGTATTAAGCAAACTCATAGGAGATGGATGTGTAAATCAGAAGGCCATTTCACTAACATGCAGTAAGAAATAGAACCACCAAAGCAACCAGTATCCAGATACTCTGACAGCTCTCCTTGCTGGGAGGTCAATATGGCAGGCTAAAGAAAATCCCAAGATTCCCTGGTGATCATAAACCACAGCAATGGCTCTGTGTTTAACGGCTTAGCATTATACCTACTGTATCAGTTTGCTTGGGCTGCCATAACAAGGTACCATAAACTAGGTGGCTTATAAAACAGAAATGTATTGGCTCACAGTTCTACAGGCTAGAAGTCTGAGATCAAGGTGTTGGCAGGGTTGCTTTCTTTCAAGGCCTCCGAGAATCTGTCCCATACCTCTCATCTAGCATCTGGTGGTTTGCTGGCAATCTCTGGCATTTCTGTGCTTGAAGAAATAGCATCTGACTCTCTGCCCTCATCTTCAAATGGTGTGAAGTGTGTCTGTGTGTGTCTGTCTTCAAATTTCCCCTTTTTTATAAGGACACCAGTCATACTGAATTAGGGTCTACCCTAAGGACCTCATTTTGACTTGATTACCTCTTTAAAAATGCTATCTTCCAAATAAGATCACACCCTGAGGTACTGGGGAGTAGGACTCCAACATATATTTTGGGGGGAGACACAATTAAACCCGTAACTGCTGTATATCCACTTCTGTATTTGAGATGAACCTGCAGGAGACCTAGCTCTAACCAGTGCTGAGAGGGCTAGCAAGCCCTTGCCTCTCACTAACATACAGTCCTGTAGCATATGGTGTCCAACCTCATTTTGAAAGCAGCAGCTTCAGATATGTTCAAGGTTATGCTTAGGGCTCCAGCTTGGGGGCAGTTTTCAGTTACCTGCTTAATTGCTTGGCTAATAGTGACTTTCCACAATTTCATCCTCAAAAGCTCTCCTCATTTTTAACTTTTGAGCAGGTTTTTGCTATTATCCTTGCATAATTTATTTAAACAGTCCTATTCTAGTAAATATCTATTTATGATTCTATTCAGTGTCTCACTATTATAAGCCATATTTCAATAATAATGGCCAACATTTATGGAGTATTTACTCTGTTCCAGGTACTGTTCTTAAGTATTCTACATGTATTAACTCATTTGTAGTCCTCATGACAAGATAACGCCAGTTCAATATCATACTCATTTTTGACAGAGGAGGAAACAGATCCAGAGAGGCTCAGTGAGATAGAATCATGATTTGCACCCAAGTTGTTTAGCTTGAGCACTTAGTAATATCTCCCTGCTTCTTAGCTGTGCCATCTTGGCAAGTCCTTCACTTATGCCAGTATGTAAAAGTGGAGATAAATAACAGGACCTACCTCATGAGATTGTTCTCATCTTAGAACGCTACCATATAGTAAGTGCTCAATAAGTGTTAGCAAACAATTATTAAAAACTGACAATACCAAGTGTTGACAGGGATGTGGAAGAAGCAGAACTCTCATATAGTGCAGGTGGGAATGTAAAATGGTACAACCACTGTGCAAAATAACTTGGGATTTCTTACAAAATCAAAGGTACATGTACCATGTGACCCAGCAATTCCACTTCTAGGTATTTACTCAAGAGAAATAAAAACATATATCCGAAAAAGAAAAAGAAAGTGTTAGCAAAAACAACCCCCTCCTCCTCTGATACCTCACCCCACCCCAAATGGAGAAACTGGAATACAGCCCAGGCAGATCTTTCTTAACCCTTGTGCCAGAGGTTGCCTTATCGTCAATGACTATTGCTGTTGATAAAAGTTTGCCCCATTTCTTTTCCTTATCCTACTTCCTTCCTTCCTTCCTTCCCTCCTGTTCCATTGGAAGAAGTATTTCTTCTTTGGCCTAAGCTAACACTTAAGATGGGATCCTATCCCCTGCTGCCTTCCTGGATCCATCACCATCCTCTTACCTCTGAATCTTCAAACCCTCCCTCTCTCCTGACTTCTTCCTCTCAACCTGCAAACAGGTTTTTCCTGTCCTGACAATGGATGCAGTCTTGATGCCAGGCTCACTGCAGCAGCTTCCCATTCTTTTTTTTCCTCTGCATTATTAAGGGTCTTTACAAAGTAGATTGTTTTCCTCTGCTATGTCTTCTCTCTTCAATTCACTGCAGTCCTGCCTTTATCCTCTCACTATGGAAACTGCCTTTTCTTCCTGACAACTCCAATGGACACTTCTCAGCCTTGATCTTGACCCCTTCCTCAGCCTTTCACACAGGCAACCCCTCTCCACTCCTTGAAATGCATTTCTTCATGGGCTCCTTTCAGGCTCTTGTTTTCTGGTTTTCTTCTTTCCTCCAGCTCCTCTTCATCTTCATTCTAATCTCTCCTTTCCTCTTCCCTTCAATGTCAATCTTCCCAGGTTCTGCCTTGAGCCAGCAGCTCATCTCTGTCTTCCTCATCCCAATTCTGACTCCAGGTGTTACATAGATCCTGATAACTTCTGTATCTGTTTCTCAGGCCCAGCTCTCCAAGAGGAACTGTCTGTTGCACATCTCCACGAGGATATTCCAAAGGCACCAAAGACAGAACACGTCCCAAGCGGAGGGCTTCATATCATTATTCCTGCAAATCAGCTGCTCCCCCTGCTTTGCTGAGAACCTGGGAGGCTCCCAACTCCTCTGTCCTCCTGTGCCTCTATTCCAAGCAATATGGGTTTGGCTGAGACTCTCTCCTCCTTAACATCCTTTGAAGCCTTCTTTTCTTCTCTATGCTCTGCCTGCCGCTAACTTGGCCCAGGCCCACACCTTTTTCTCTGCATCACTACAGCCACCCCTGAATGTAGTCTTCCTCTTATCTTTTCCTCTCACCTTCCAGTTCAGCCTCCATGTTGCAGATAAATTAATATTTTCCCTTTAAAAAATAACTTTTTTAAAAGTGATAGATGTTCATACCATTTTTTGTTAAATCTTGGAAATTGCCTTGGAGACGCAGTGAAGAAAGTAAAAGTTTTTCATTATCTTAAAACTCAGATATAACCATTTTAAACATATGGATGCATTTCCTTGCAGTTTAAAAAAAATGCATTTACATTTTTTTTTCTCATCATCACTGGGATCGTGCTCCCTGTATCACTTTATTGCTTGATATCTTCACACAAGGCACAATATGTTACCCCATATCATTAAAAATTATTTTAAAATATTATTTTGATGACCAACTTGTAGACTAGAAAATAAAACAAATGAACCATAATTTAACTGTTCCTCTATGGTGGAGCATTTGGATTGTGTCCTTTTTAATAAAAAAAAAAAGCTTTTTAATTAAGACTAAGTAGGGCTTCCCTGGTGGCGCAGTGGTTGCGCGTCCGCCTGCCGATGCAGGGGAACCGGGTTCGCGCCCCGGTCTGGGAGGATCCCACATGCCGCGGAGCAGCTGGGCCCGTGAGCCATGGCCGCTGGGCCTGCGCGTCCGGAGCCTGTGCTCCGCAACGGGAGAGGCCACAACAGTGAGAGGCCCGCGTACCACAAAAAAAAAAAAAAAAAAAAAAAAAAGACTAAGTAAACAGCTTTGGGTTTTAACCTGCAACTCTTACTTCTCATTATTTCCTTTAGATCAATTGCTAGAAGTGCAATTACTGGGTTAAAGAGTGTGAATATTCTTGAAGTTTTTGACGTATTTTACCCAATTGCTTCCCAGAAAAGAGGTAACAAGTGATTCCTTCTGTAATGCTGCAGACTGCATTGCCTCACTCCCACTTGCCAGAATTTGAATGTTTGCATTTAAGTAGTATATTTTCTGATTCAGTAATTGAAAAATGAAAACTTGGTGTTTTCCAGATGACGTTGAACCTGTTTTCATATGCTTATTAGCTATAGCTGGTTGTTATTCTGTGAAGTCCCTCTTCATGTTTTCAGTTTTTATATTAAGGTTTTAGTTATTCGATTCTTATCATTAATATCATTCTTTGTATGAGTGAGCAGTCATTCTGAAATTCAAGCCCTGTGTAAAAATCCTTTGTTGTTCCCTCTAACTCTCAGGGTGAAGTTGAAATCCCGGAGCTTGGCACACAATGCCCCTTGACTGTCTGCCCTTCTGCACCAAGATGAGCACAGATACACCATAGGCTATTCTGAACTATGTCCAGTTCTCAAAAGAATGTGTTTGTTCTTTATGCCTCATGTCCGTGCAACATACTCTTTTTTCTGTCCCAATCACTAGTCTCTACCTGCCCCCTGTTTTGCCGAGTGCCACTCATCCTCAAACTCACTCAGGAGTTCTTTCTCTTGGGTGGGAACTGCTCTTGACCACTTGGTCTGAATTATTATGTGTCTCTCTTCTGTGCTCTTATAGCATCTGGGAAGGCCTTTTTCTTAGCCCTCACCACACTATATTACGTTTCCTATTCTCAAAGAGGGCAAGTCTTTTGTTTCTGCTTCTCTAGGGCCTAACAATACCTAGAAGATTGTAGATACACACAAGAAGGATGGAAGAAAGAGAGGGGAGAATGAATGAAGCTATTATTCTCCATCTTAAAAAGGGCTGTGTTTGCCATGGGAAGTTTATCTCATTTTAAATTTCTTTTTTAAAAAATTTTTATTTTATAATGGAGTATAGTTGATTAACAGTGTGTGTTAGGGCTTCCCTGGTGGCGCAGTGGTTGAGAGTCCGCCTGCCGATGCAGGGGACACGGGTTCGTGCCCCGGTCCGGGAGGATCCCACATGCCGCGGAGCGGCTGTGCCCGTGGGCCATGGCCGCTGAGCCTGCGCGTCCGGAGCCCGTGCTCCGCAGCGGGAGAGGCCACAACAGTGGGGCCACAGCAGTGAGAGGCCCACGTACCGCAAAAAAAAAAAAAAAAGAAAGAAAAAAAAAAAAAACAATGTGTGTTAGTTTCAGGTATACAGCAAAGTGATTCCATTACATATATACGTGTATCTATTCTTTTTCAAATTATTTTCCCATTTAGGTTATTACAGAGTATTGAGCAGAGTTCCTTGTGCTATACAGTAGGTCCTTGTTGTTTACCTGTTTTAAATATAGCAGTAGGTGCATGTCAGTCCCAAACTCAACTTGAATTTCTTATTTGAATAATATAATAATATATTCTGGCCCTTCATTTGTTCAAGCAGATAGAGTTCTAGTATTTTGCTAATTTATTAAAGTTCCTATATATAGTATGTATGGTTACCACACATCTAGTGTCTATACTTTCTCATGAAGTTGTATGAAAAGAATTCTTTGGCACAGATTTGATTATCTCCAAAATTCATTTACTATTAAACATGAAGAATTAGAAATTATAACTTCATGAGGTCAGTTATCATAGCATTTGATGTCACAGCTCAGTTCTAAGGAGAACATAGTGAGATGCTAAGAACATAGAGAATGGCAGGAGGATGGATGGATGGATGGATGGATGGATGGATGGATAGATGGATGGATGGACGGATGGAAAATAGATCTAATATTTTACGTGTTGAGTAGAAAACATGTTCATTTATAAAGATACAGTATCTATTTCCTTAGTCCATTCAGGCTGATATAACAAAATAACATAAAATGCATGGCTTATAAATGACAAATATTTATTTCTCACACTTTTAGAAGCTGGAAAGTCCAAGATGGTGGTGTTGGCAGATTGGGTATCTGGAGAGAGCCTCCTTCATCATAGACTAGAGAGCTCCATGGGCGTCTCCTTTATGAGGACACTAATCTCATTTACAAGGGCTTCACCCTCATGACCTAATCACCTCCCAAAGGCTCCACCTCCGAATACCATCACATTGGGCATAGGTTTAAACATATGAATTTGGGAGTTGCCGGGGCAGGGGTGGGCAGGGGGAGGCACAGATATTCAGACCACAGCTTTCTGTTATCTACGAATCCTTTTGTATCATTTCAGACTATTTGAGGTTCAATTAATTTACATGCTAAAATAAAAAATAATAACTAAAGGTCTAAAAGGGAAACTGACAAAATTTTGCTGTGCAATTAGGACAAAACCGAAAAACACAGTCTTTCCCAAGAAACTGTCAAAAAGATAGCATAATGAGAACATCCCTAAATCAATTAATTATATTGGGAAGCCAAGATTCACTTTTTAAATGCATTTGTCTTGGAGAAAATTGAAATAATAATTGCATGCCTATAATTTACTTGATCAGTTTGCTTAATGATTTGGAGACCAACCAATCTTTCAAGTATAGAGTCGGCCAAGTTTGTCAATGTCTATAGCCTCACTTCTTCATAGCTTTCAAGCACTACCCCTTTATCTTCTTCTCCCAACAGAACAGGAAAGAACTGAGGTCGACATTATACCAGTTACCTGACAGACTAATCACAATTTAGTGTAATAAGGTTGCTGACAGGGGCAGTTCCAGGAGGCATTTCCATTTTAAGCCTTTTAATTCCAGTTTTGGAGTGTAAGAAATTTTAGGCATCAGTAATCATCGGAAAGATCTGAGCTATTTGTGTTGAATACTTTTCTGCTCATGCATGCCTCTGAGCTTTTGGAAGTACTGGCCTGTCTGCCTAAAACAACCCTTCATCACGTTAAATTCACTCCCTATTCACTAGTGATTCCTAGTGGATAAAGCAAGTGTATATGCCACCCTATAAGATGGCTTCCTTCTTAGGCATGCATAGAGCACAGCAAAGCCCAGGGACAGGAGTGTCCTTGGAAGACATTGAGGACAGGAGTTCTAGCAAAGTAAGGCTGCAGAATTGCAGAACATTTGTGGTTGTGGAATGGAATGTTTCATTCTAAGTAGAGGTGACCTTGCCTATGGGGGAAACAGAATTTAAGGTGCGTATTTGTGTGAATTTTTTCTAGTGATCAAGAAAAAGACACAAGCTATTATTTAGTTTCCCTCCTGAAGCACCCACAACTCTGAGCATTTAAATCAAAGCTCTGTGGTACCTGGAGGGGAAGATCCCTGAAGCTAGTGGCACCAGGTTCCACTGGCTCTGTCCTTGCATCCTTGGCCCTGTGTCACTCCATACCTCACATCAGTTTGTAACTCAGCATAATGAAGACACACTCATTTCTTCCCCTCATTTTCTCTCACCCCCTTCCCCTCCTCCCACCCTTCTTGCTTTCCTTTAAAAAGCAAAAATTACACCAGTGAAAAACTGGTTAATTATATTCAGTGTCTTTGAGTTCAGCTGGATTCAGCACTCTTCATTCTATTGCTGAGTTTTTGGGGTTTTTTTGTTTGGTTTTTTTTTTAACATCTTTATTGCAGTATAATTGCTTTACAATGGTTTGTTAGTTTCTGCTTTATAACAAAGTGAATCAGTTATACATATACATATGTTCCCATATCTCTTCCCTCTTGCATCTCCCTCCCTCCCCACCTCCCTAGCTGAGTTTTTAAGATACAAATAAAAGCCTTCTTAGAAACACACTGATTAAACACTTCACCTTATTACATCATCAAAGCCCCATTTTGTTCTCTTCTCCCCTTTTCTGGACCCCAGCAAGATGCCTTTCATACCCCTGAACCTTTGACTCCTCCACCTCATGAAATTTCATCTTGTCCATTGAGTACAGGGTGTCATTGGGCCAGTTACTGGACATTGCTTCCCGGTCATGCTGAAACTTTTGTTTTTGGGGCAGAGATTATGAGGAAGTAGTAGAATATGCTTTTACTGTCCCCTATGAGGTTTAATCAGGATTCCAAATTCCACCCAGAAATTTCATCATTCCCTCAGAGTAATTTTACTTAAATCCTATTGTCATGATCTTGCTACCATACTTCCTCATACTTATGTGGACTGGATGAGATATCATTCTTTCTTTCAGGTTTCCATCTTCATGTTTTAAGTCCTATATCTTTGACTAGTGCCTGTTAACTTAACAGCACCATATTAATACTGCTCTAATGATTTACTTCCTTCTATACTTTTCCTGGATCTGCAAGATAGACATTTTTTTTCCTTTAGAAAAAAATATTTTAGGCACAACGATTTACTGATACTTAAAATTGTTCTGGAACCATCAGCCATAGAAAATGTAAGGGTGACATGACTATTATGAGACGGGGAGAAAGAGTTCAAATGTAGTTCAAACGCTGCAGAGTTGCATTTGTCACTGAACGGAACAATCAACCGAGAATAGACAAAGTGGCCTTCTGGAAGCTTCGTCCAAATTAGGCTTTCAGTATTTTTCTCTTTCTCATCGTTTACCATCTCAGCACTGACTTATCATGTGTCCTGCCCAAGATGTCATGATGGTTAATTCTGTTGACAATGTTGGAATTTCTTTCCTAATTTGCATTACTTCACAATTTGTTATGTTGTTCCTGCATATCCCAAGCGTACTGAATGAATAAAATCTTGTGTTAGGGTACAGGCTAAGGCACTGTAGAAAGAGAACTAAAGATGTATGCCTTACATAAGATGGAAGGGTATTTTTTTTTGCATAACAGCTTGGAGGTAGCTGATGGTCCATGGTGGGTCAGTAGCTTTGCTCCACAGTGTCATGCAGGGATCCTGGAAGCAAGCCCTGCTATATCCCATACTTGGCTCCACCTTGAAGTCCAAGGTGGCTGATAGCTCCAGTTTTCTCCATTTTCCAGGCTACGGGAGGGAAAAATGTTAAGCAGAGGACAAGCAGGTTTCTTTCTTTCTCCTTCTAAAAATGAGACTGAGACCTTGTGTGCATCACTTCCTCTTGCATTCTGTTGGCCTAAACGTAGTCTCATGACCATATTTAGCTGCAAAGGAGGCTGGGATATGTAGTCTCTAGATGAGTAACCACATTCCCAGATCCTCAGCATTAGACTCCAGATCATCCAGTGTTAGAATCCTCCAATCAACCTCTAATTATCCAAGGTTACAGAGGTATAGAAGGTGGGTGAACACAATTACACACACATGGAACAAGGGGTTCAGTAGGGTCTAGGTTGTGTGTGTGTGTGTATGTATGTATGTGCAGGTGAAGGTAAAGAAATTAAGACCTGGTCTCCATTAGAGAACAGATAAATATTTGAGAAAGGAAGGCAAATGCATATTGATCAACAAATACACACTATAAGACAGTGTATACCAAATACTGTGTGGTATAGCATCTGATTCTAATAGAGGCAGATAACTGAAAAATTAATGAGGGTTGGAAGAATATATGTTGTTTTTATGGAGGCTGGGTGTCTCAAGATGCATCTTAAAAGGTGGGTATTTAATACTTCCTCAGATCCTCTAATTCATGAAGATTGCAACAGCATACTGTTTTTCCCAAATAAACTGCAGTAAAGAATCTTTCTGTCAGCTCTTCCAAGTCACAGTTCCAAGAATACAGTAAACCAGGAGTGGCCAACACTGAAATGATGAATGATGTGGGTTGTGGATGCCACGTGGGCACCAGCTCCCTACGTGGATGACTCATTCAGCCTCATCCGTGCACCAACCTTGCGTCACTCATGACTCAGGCTCCTCCCTCAGCAAAATTTCAGTTGCTCCATGTCCTAGAGCTTCAGGTCATTCAGCAATAGTCAAAACTCACATGTCAACTTCTCCTTTACCAAGTGTCTGATGCAGCCTTACCTATGGACTCTGGTCTATTGAATGTTATTAAAACTAGTTCTTTTCCCTTTACCAATTTTGAAGTCCCTGTTTGCAAATTACTCCCTTCTAGACAGTTGTGACATTGTCTCTCCCTTCTGGACTGGGAGGAACAATTGGAGTGTCCTCACTGGGCTGGATTGTTCACCACTATGGCCCTTGTTCTCCTCTCCCCCAAGTCCTTGGCATCTTGGTAGCGATGCCCACACTGCCAGGACTCAATAGCCTTACCCTGGCCTAATGCCCACTTTTGGGTTCTTAAGCCTTTCAACTAAATATTCCGACATTTGTTATATATAAATAGCACACATTTCTTTCACACTTGACAGTTTATAAAGTGGTAACTCTGATTAATCCAACCCTCCTTCTTCCTACCCCCAAGCTTTGATCAAGCACCTGTTTTAACTCTCACTAGAGAATTCCAACTTGAGTCAAAAATCCTCTGGGGTATGGGGGTAACTTTTGCCTGAGGCTACTTATGATCAAAAGGCTTATAATCAGCTCCTTCCAAATGCAGCTGTGGTTACTTCAGATTCCAGATCTTTCCTGCATAGACCTCAGCTAAACTCTCCTCACTCCCACCCCCATCCCCTCACTAATATCTTAATGGTAGTCTCCTGGATTCTCCTTTTTGTTTCCAATTATTTGGCAGAGATTGAGAGGTGCTCCCTTCTTTTTGGTATTTAGACTTCTTAACCCTTCACCACCATGTTTGCAGTGAGAAGGGACAAATTCACAGCTCCTGTTCTTATTAATTCTATCCCTTTATCTTTTAAAGTTACATATAGTTCAAGCTATTCCTCAATCGTTTAAAAAAAATAAAGTATACTCTGAAGGAGCTTGATATTATAACTAAGTTTACCAGAACTTTAAAGTTAATTATTAAATTTAAAGGTTATTGTTTGATTATTAAATAATTAATAATTAAATATTGTTATTATTTAATTAAATAATTTTAAAAATACATACAAGTCTCATTTCCCCTTTTTTTCTAAATCACCTGGCACCTGCAATGTGACCAGCCATCCCCTGGATTCAGTGTCTAGGTCTCTAGAAAGGTTTGTAGAGAGTGAAAGAAACCAGGCACACAGTAGGTTTGGGGTCCGTACTTATCATTATGTTACTTATGCAATTAGGAAGGTCCGCTTTTTTCCGCTTTTTTCCTATTCACTAGAAATTCCATGATGATTTTGTAATAGTCATAATTATATTGAATTACAATAGTAAAGAATTCCCTTAAAGCATCATAATCAGGGCTTCCCTGGTGGCGCAGTGGTTGAGAGTCCGCCTGCCGATGCAGGGGACATGGGTTCGTGCCCCAGTCTGGGAAGATCCCACAG
>NC_041231.1:79065054-79091997 GCF_002837175.3 Physeter macrocephalus | reverse complement strand
TTGGGGTTTCTCTGGTGGCGCAGTGGTTGAGAGTCCGCCTGCCGATGCAGGGGACATGGGTTCGTGCCCCAGTCTGGGAAGATCCCACATGCCGCAGAGTGGCTGGGCCCGTGAGCCATGGCCGCTGAGCCTGCGCGTCCGGAGCCTGTGCTCCGCAACGGGAGAGGCCACAACGGTGAGAGGCCCGCGTACCGCAAAAAACAAACAAACAAAAAAACATCATAATCAACTGGAAAAAGGATTAAAATCTCTCAGGAACCAAAGAGTTCAGACTATAGCCCAAGTGTCATGTTGATGGCAACCCACCATCGAGGTAGGCAAATATTGAGGACAAAGAGACAAAGTGGTCTTAATTAAGACCCCACATGCATCTCCGTATGGGAGTCAGAAAACCGGAGTTCATGACCCTGGCTCTGACTTCCTGTGGTTAAGTCACATTTCCTGTGAGCTGCAGCTGGTATTAGTCAGTACACAGTGATATATCTGTACCTCTTTTTTTTTTTAAATTGAAGTATAGTTGATTTACAATGTTGTGTTAGTTTCAGGTGTACAGCAAAGTGATTCAGTTATACATGTACATATATCCATTCTTTTTCAGATTCTTTTCCCA
This sequence comes from Physeter macrocephalus, assembly GCF_002837175.3. NCBI lineage: Eukaryota > Metazoa > Chordata > Mammalia > Artiodactyla > Physeteridae > Physeter > Physeter macrocephalus. Next base: position 79,091,387 of record NC_041231.1, on the reverse strand, counting down.
TATAGGTTATTGTTTTTTTCCCATATTGAGTAGACTTCCCTGTGCTATACAGTAGGTCCTTGTTGTTTACCTATTTTATATATAGTGGTGTGTATCTGTTAAGCCCAAACTCCTAATTCGTCCCTCCCCTGCTTTCCCCTTTGGTAACCATAAATTTGTTTTCTATGTCTGTGAGTCTGTTTCTGCTTTATAAATAAGTTCATTGGTATCACTTTTTTAGATTCCACATATAAGTGGTATCGTATGATATTTGTCTTTCTCTGTCTGACTTAGCTCACTTGGTATGATAATCTCTAGGTCCAGCCATGTTGCTGCAAATGGCATTATTTCATTCTTTTGTATAGCTGCGTAATATTCCGCTCTTTATCCATTCATCTCTCGAAGGACATTTAGGTTACTTCCATGTCTTGGCTATTATAAAGAGTGCTGCTATGAACATGGGGATGCATGTATCCTTTCAAATTAGAGTTTTTGTCTTTTCAGGGTGTATGCCCAGGAGTGGAATTGCAGGATCATATGGTAACTCTATTTTTAGTTTTTAAAGAAACCTCCATACTGTTCTCCTTAGTGGCTGCACGAATTTACATTCCCACCAACAGTGTAAGTGAGTTCCCTTTTCTCCACACCCTCTCCCTGTATCTCTTGTTTAAATTATTTAAATACTTTTATATCAGTTGGTGGGTGGCCTTTGCCCAAGCCCACTGCAAGGCCTCCTTGACTACTTTCCTGGAACTCCCTGGATTTCCCTGTGATCCAGTCACTAAAGGCTTATTTCTGGCCCTCCTGTGTGAGCAGTGTCTGTACAGAAAAGTTTCTGAGTATTTTGAGCATCATCCCTGCTCCAGGCTTAGTATTTCTTATCTTTGATATGAAGATTTAGATGAAACAACCCGTAAGTTTCCTTCTAAAATCCTGATGTTTTATTTTACATGATTAATATTGAGGGGAAAATATATGCTTCACTTGGAGCCGGAACTCTGCCTTTGCCTCTGAAATTGGCTTTTGGGAAAGGGTGTGATGCTCTATTTGCAATGAAAGCTATGAAGACCCTCAAAGCAGTTTGCAGCCAAATGGAGCTGTAGGCTTTGACCCACCAATAACTCCCAGTGTAAGATTACTTATGGTGCCATCAATGCATCTGAATATAGATGGTTCCTCCTGGGCTCTAACTCAGTGGCCCACAAAGCAGACTTTGGTTTCGTGGTGTAATTTAGAAAGTGAACACAAACATTTTCAATAGATGAAGACAGAGAACTTCTCTGCAGAGGAACCTAAGGGTTAAGACTGCATCATTTTCTCTTAATACATCAAGTGATCTGAGTTATCAGTAACCACAAGAATAGAGCAGAAACCTAAGTTGCATGTTGGCTATTTGAGTGGTTTCTTTTTGATAAGCATTTTCAAATCACTAGGGAAATGTGATTATTTGTTCCAAAATACATGCATCTTGAAATTTTCTCCTTTATGCAATTAAAAATTTTTGATTGGGCAGCTCAGGATTCTGCCAGACCCTGGAAAAACGGAAGTAAACAAGACTGAAATGGCCCCTGGTCTCAGGGTGCTTCCAGTATATTTGTAACTCAGTGAAAGGAAGATGTTATTAAAGATGATAATGGGAGGCAGATTAGTATAGTGGTTAATATTGCAGGCTCAGGGGAAAGACTGCTGCTTATTAACTCTGTGACCTTGGTCAGATTAGTTACTTAACCTCTCTAAGCCTTAGTCTCCTCATCTGTAAAGTGGGGGCAAGAATATTTACCTTGCAAGTCTGTTAATCAAAGAAAAAAATACAATGCCTTATAATGTCTTTGGAATAATGCCTGACATAGAGTAAGTGCTAATACATGATATCTCTGTTATTTTTTTATTGAAGTATAGTTGATTTACAATGATTCAGGTGTACAGCAAAGTGATTCTGTTATACATATATATCTATTCTTTTTCAGATTCTTTTCCATTATAGGTTATTACAAGATATTGAATGTGGTTCCCTGTGCTATACAGTAGGTCCTAGTTGTTTATCTGTTTTATAAAGAGTAATGCATATCTATTAATTCCAAATTCCCAATTTATCCCTCCTCCCCTTTCCCCTTTGGTAACCATAAGTTTGCTCTCTGTCTCGTGAGTCTATTTCTGTTTTGTAAATAAGTTCATTTGTATCATTTTTTTAGATTCCACATATAAGTGATATGTGATATTTTTCTTTCTCTGCCTGACTTAACTTCACTTAGTATGATAATCTCTAGGTCCATCCATGTTGCTGCAAATGGTATTATTTCATTCTTTTTTTCTGGTTGTTAATACAGTAGAAGCACTGATAAGAATAAACAGGAAAATAATAAACCAAGAGCAAAAAAAAAAAGGTTTACCTTAGTTCTCTCCCTCAAGCTCCTTTTCGAGCACGTGCCAGTTGAAACTGAAAGCTGTTACATCACACCCGGGCCTTCCCTCTGTCTGATTAAATAACTGAGATCTCCCTTTTCACTTGTTTTAGGGTCATGACATTTTTCTGAACCACCAGCATCTTCTTATCCTTTGAATACATTTTCTGAGGAATAGATCAAAACCGATAGCTGCTCAAGCATCACTTGGGAAGCTTATTTATGAAAACACACACTCCCGGACAGCAATTCCAGGAATCTTTGTTTGTGGCAAGCAAACCAAGGGATTCTTATGCATAAACCAACTATGGGCACACGCCTTGCAAACCTCTGCCTATAAAGTAATGGCAGATGCTGTAAGCTGGACATGCATCCAGGGCTGGTATTAGCCAGCACACTCCCGTTAAAATATCAGGCTAATTCCCTACTGCCATTCCTAACTAGCTTCTGCCTGGAGTCCTTGAGTGCCCTTCAGCTCCCCCTCACCCCCTCCCAGCCCGAGCCCTAGCTGCCTGACCTTCCCCCAGGAACCTTCCACCCCACCAGCAACTCAAGAGCCTAGCACAGCATGGGCCTCTGCTCTAGGGAGCTAGCTGATGTCTGCTCTCGAACGGGACTGATTAATGAATGGTTTAAACATTGCCCTTGAAAATGACCGATTGTAGGGAAAAGATGGCAGCTCTATTTCTGAATGAAACACACACATACACGCATACACACATATACCCACCACACATATGTACACTCATGTGCCCACACACCTCCCAGAAGCATTTATCGCTTGGTCACCACTTTACTAAGAGTCCTTCAGTGTAATAAATACCCAGCGGGGCTTCCCTGGTGGCGCAGCGGTTGCGCGTCCGCCTGCCGATGCAGGGGAACCGGGTTCGCGCCCCGGTCCGGGAGGATCCCACATGCCGCGGAGCGGCTGGGCACGTGAGCCATGGCCGCTGAGCCTGCGCTTCCGGGGCCTGTGCTCCGCAACGGGAGAGGCCACAACAGAGGGAGGCCCGCGTACTGCAAATAAATAAATAAATAAATAAATAAATACCCAGCTTCTTTACTGAAGGGGCGAAAGAACAGGGTGACAAAGGCTGCCAACCCACGGATTATGATGAATGAACTTTTCTGGCTATTATTTCATAAGGAGCTACAGCCTCTTGGCAGTAGAAGTAATTCTCCAAGGCTCCATTGGAACCAACAGAATTAGAATCCCTGTCAAAACACAGCTCTGGAGGGAGAGGAAACCCCTTTGTTCTTTACTTTGTAACGTGTTTAGTAGGTGCCAGGGGATGCCTGCTCTTTTTTGTAGTCTTCTCCCCTGGAGTAAATCACCTTCACTATGTTCATCTGTCTCTGTCCTCATAGACAAGGGTCCTTTTAATAACTAAGGGTTGCAAACCAGTGAATATAACGAAAAGGAAGCAGACTCACAGATATAGAGAACAAATTAGTAGTTACCAGTGGGGAGAGGGAGGGGGGAAAGGGCAATGTAGGGGTAGGGGATTAGGAGGTATAAACTATTATGTATAAAGTAAGCTACAAGGCTGTATCGTAACAGCACAGGGAATATAGCCAATATTTTATAATAACTATAAATGGAGTATAACCTTTAAAAATTGTGAATCACTATATTGTACACATGTAACTTATATTGTACATCAACTGTACTCCAATTAAAAATTTTTAAAAAAACAATTGAAGGTTGATATCTTATACAGGTTCCATGTTCTGGTATGGCAGTTCTTTGCTTGAAGAGATTAAAAGCATTTCTAATATTTTCTGTTCCCTTTAAAAAAAAAATTATTTTCAGGGGATGGTACTTAAGGGACTATATGCCTTTAAATGCTCCATTGAACAGCCTTAGTTCTGACTTACCCAATTTAGAATGATTAATCACCTCACCTATACTGCCACGTCCTGCTTATTACAGCACTGCCCAGAGATGTCCAGCCAAGAGTTTCATCTTCCCTGGAATTGTCCTTGATCTTTCAAAGCTCTGTGTGGGGTAAAGAGCATTTCACTGGAAAACCTAAAGCATGGGCTCTGCTTCTAGTTCTACCACTGACCAGCTTTGTGACCTTGACCAAGACTTAATCACTCTGTGCCGGAATTTCTTCATCAGTGAGGATGATGAAAGCAACCATGAGTATCTGCTGAGTTCTTATCATGTGCCAGGCGCTATGCTCACCACTTTACATGAACTATTTCACTCAACCGTCTTTTTTTCTGGCAGTTACTATTCATCAGGTGCATTTTATACACTATCTCATTGAATTCTCACAACAGCTCTGTGAAGAAGCTATTCTTATGATTACCATTTTGCAGAAGAGAAGACTGAGAGTTACAAAGGCCATGTTCCTTGAGCAAGGCTCTCCTACAGTAAGTGGCAGAGCAAAAATTTGAACCCAGTCCAGTCTGATGACCAAGCCAATGTTTATAACCACATATATACCATACTGCCCCTGATCTGGCTAGTCTTAGAGGACACGCAGGGTTTAGATAAGAGGAGATGGGTGTGAATATTAGTTTGACCAAAGATCTGGGGGCAAGAAGATCTAGAGCAGTGGTTCTCTACCAGGGGCAATTCTCCTCTCCCCAGGGGACATTCAGCAATGTCTGGAGACATGCTTTATTGTCATGATTAGGGAAGGCTACTTGCATTTAGTAGAAGAGGCCAGGGGTGGCACTGAACATCCTACAATGCACAGGACAGCCCGACACAACAAAGAATTATCTGGATGCAAATGTCCATAGGTTGAGAAACTGCTAGCTCTAAAGCAGGACTGTTCTGCTTTGGCATCTCCAAAGAAGACAACTGGGCACACTGTGGGTGTTGCCTGGTTGCTGAAGTACCCACATTTTTCCGTTAGGTCATGTAGAATTCAAACTACCAGGACGTGGCATACAGTGAGAATCAACAGATCTTGCCAGCAAGCAAGACTCTGGCTTTTATTAATCAAGGGTAATGCAAGATGGGTTAAATGGAAAGGCCTTCCAACCGTGTGAGTCCTAAGGTGCTAAGAAAATTTAGCACCTATGCAAAGGGAAAACAAACAAAAAATCCCTGGCTGTATGTTAGAATAATCTAGGAAGCTTTTTAAAATACCAGTACTCAGGTCTCAATGCAAGAAATTCTGATTAATATGGTCTGGCATGGCCTAGATGGTCCCATGCACAGCCTGGGTTTGAGTCACTGGATATATTGTTATCAAGGTGGGCGGTTGATGAGTAGAACTTGGATAAAACAGCAACTATCGAGATGAATTGACCATTAAAAAATAAGCATCCAGTACAAGGGAACTTTAAAATACTCAGCATTCCAGAGATGTATAACCTGAATCAAATCAGGAGGACACAACGGACAAACCCAAAAAGACTGACATGCTATAAAACATCAGGCGTGTACACTTCAAAAATGTCAATGTCAAAAACTGAGGCTTGGGCTTCCCTGGTGGCGCAGTGGTTGAGAGTCCGCCTGCCGATGCAGGGGACACGGGTTCGTGCCCCGGTCCGGGAAGATCCCACATGCCGCGGAGCGGCTGGGCCCGTGAGCCATGGCCGCTGAGCCTGCGCGTCCGGAGCCTGTGCTCCACAGCGGGAGAGGCCACAACAGTGAGAGGCCCGTGTACCGCAAAAAAACACAAGAAACAAACTGAGGCTTGTTCTAGACTAAAGGAGACTAAAGAGAAATGATAACTGAATCCAAAACATGATGTGGCATTTTCTTTTGCTATGGAGGACACTAATAGAACAATGGGTGAAAACTGAAAATGGTTTGTACACCAGAGTATTGTATCAATGTTAATTTCCTGAGTTTGATAACCATACAGTGGTTATGTCAAAGAATGACCTTTTTTTCAGTAATATACCTAAAACTTTTAACAGTAAATGAAATGATTCAGAAAAGAAGTGTGTGTGTGTGTGTGCGCGCATGTGTGCGTGTGTGTGTGTGTGTGTGTGTGTGTGTGTGTGTAGGATGGAAGGGATAAGAATAAAGCAAATGTGAAAAAATGTTAACATCTGGGGAATCTGGATGAAGGCTTTATGGGTACTCTTTGCACTATTCTATTCTTGCAGCTGTTCTGTAAATCTAGAAATTATGCCAAAATACAAAGTTAAAATACTCCAAAAGGTGTTAGAAGGATTCCTGTCTCTGGAATCCTTTGCGATTAAGATACATGCCTGTATTTCATGATGTCTTAGGTGACATCTTTTGTGCAAAGAAGAGGGAATAAGTGGAAATGGACATGAGGTGGTGTGAAAGTTTTCAGGTGATTTATTTACAACCAGGGAAATTCCCTTGTGACTTCTAAGCTAGGAGATCCCCCTAAGCGGGTCTCCTGATAACGCCAAGTCATCTCCTCAGAGAGCTTCTTTCTTCGAACATCTAATGTTGAGTCAACTTCATCTAAGTCAATGCTGTGGTGACCTAGCCACCCAAGTGCTGCACTGCTTTTAGCACTTTGTCTTAGAAAATGAAGTCCTCCTCTTTTTAAACCCCTTATTCATGAGGTGGGGTGGGGAGATGGGAGGAGGGGCTGCTCAGGAAGAAAGAAATAGATTAAATGGTCAATTAAATGTAATCCTCCACGACACTTCCCTCCCTCACACCCATCACACCCCGCCCGTCTTAGTTCCTTTGGGCTGCTGAAACAAAAATATCACAGGCTGAGTGACTTAAAAAACATTTATTTCTCACAGTTTGGAGGCTGGGAAGTCCAAGGTCAAGGCACAAACAGATTTGGTGTCTGGTCAGAGCTTCCAGGTTCATAGATAGCCATCTTTTTGCTGTGTCCTCACATGGTAGAAGGGGCGGGAGAGCTCTCTGGGGTCTCCTTTACAAGGTCAGTAATCTCATTCAAGAGTGCGCTACTCTCATGACGTAAGCACCTTCCGAAGGCCCCACCTCCTAACACCATCACACTGGCGATTAGGATTTCAACCTGTGAATTTTGGAGGGACACATCCAGTCCATCACACTGCCCTGCCTATGCCTCCCTCTGGCATAAATTAAAAGTTAGGTGGAGAAAAACGAGGGGGAGGGGCTGTTCTTTCTTTATAGACAATAAAATATGAATACAATTAAAAGCTACTTTCTAGAAAGAAAGTGAAAAAAGTGAAGTAGGTGAGCATTTCTGGGCACAAGGTCATTGTCTATTTTGGAGAAAGTGATTTTTTAAAACTGTTCTTTGTGATCCCTAGGTAGGTGACCACACATCTCAATTTGCCCAGTCCTTTTAGCATAATTATCAGCACTTCCTATCATACTGAACAATGTCCCAGTTTAGATATTAAATTCTATAGTCATCTACTTGTAGAAAAAACCATTTCCCCTCCTATGGAAGAATAATTTACACCGAGAGTGGTATTTGACTCGGATCCCTGGACTTCATTATAGAAAATTTCACCAGATCTGGGTAAATTACCATGTGGAAATCTGAGCCCATATGAGGCAGAACAGAGATGGACGTACAAATAGAAAATACGTTCTACAAAGGAAACAGTAAAAGACCTGAGAACAGAAAGTCAGCTGAACCAGAGAGTTTTGCTGACCTTTCTTTTTTCTTCAACCAGCATTCTAAATTTCTTTTTTTATTTTTTGATAGAACAAAGCTGTGTTACCTCCTTGCCCCTCCCCCAGGCAGAGACTTTCAATCTCAGCACATTTCATTTATGTTCCGTTTTCACAAAAGGGCCTGATAGTATCAGCTGAAGAACATGAAACTCACATCTGGTTTCAGGGGAAGTCAGCCCAGGTACCTGTGGGAGGCTGCCATTCGCCACGTCTTTAGCTTTTCACCCACTTCTGTCCCTGTCCACCTCACAACATGACGTTCCCACTGGCTGATCTAGTCAATTCGTCTGGGAAGCAAAGGCTTCATCAAGATGAAATAAACTGTAGCTGATGTACCCGCAAAGGGATGATTTAATGCAGTCCAGAGAGTTTTCAGTGCAATTTCAGCTCCCATGCTTGAGCTTAGAAAAAGTGTGACTGCCGTTTAAATTATTTATGAGTGTGTGGGATGGCTTCTTTCAAACACAAACGGGCTTTCATGTTTCAAGTGTTCCCCAAAGAAGCATTTTGTAGAAAGACTGTGTATAGCTCATGAGATCCAAGAGAGGAACAGTTTGACTGTGACTTGGGTTTAACTACATTCTACCTTTGGCTGAAGTCGAAGGACTGGTCTCATGGATGCCTCTTTTGATGGAGGAACATTTAAATTCTAGGTCCACAGAGCCCGTAGCTGTGGCCACACCTCATATGCTCGTGGACACAGTGGCCACTCCAGGTGGCTTGTCTCTCCTTAAAGATTGTATTGTGGCAAAATATGTCCTACGATGGACACTGCTGGACATCCATAACTGAGGGCAGATGTTACCAGCTCTGGTCTGACCTTTTAGGGAATTTTTTATGGTATATTAAGATATCCAGTAGAATTCTACACATCAAACCTTAACCCCATATTTTTTTCACTTGAAAACGTTTTATCTGGGAAGAGAAACCAGCTCACAGAAATGGTGATGAACTCATAGTGAATGTTCCTCCACTGTTGTTACATTTGTGGAACATCTTTTGTATTTTAGGAAACTCTAATCTGATTTTACCATTTTATATGTGTCACTTGCATGGATAGAGCATGAGAAAGCAACCAGGCTATCAGAGCAAATGGGGGGAACAGCTTGTGTCTCCATAGCTGTGTAGCAAAGTGAAGGTCTTCGTTCTGTGGTCACTCCATAAGCCTGTGTCATCCCCCGTCTCTGACAACCAGATAGCTTTTCTTAAGAATTACGAAGTAGGTGATGCTTACACTAAGCTAACAAAAAAGCACTCATGACTTTTAGTGACCAGCTGTTAAGAGAACAACAGCGGGCTTCCCTGGTGGCGCAGTGGTTGGGAGTCCGCCTGCCGATGCAGGGGACACGGGTTCGTGCCCCGGTCCGGGAAGATCCCACATGCCGCGGAGCGGCTGGGCCCGTGAGCCATGGCCGCTGAGCCTGCGCGAAAGAACAACAGCGATTCTCTGTGCCATCTGATGGCTTAGAGGAGGTCCGTGTTTGGGGGAAGATGGCGGAGCCAAGTCCAGTTTTGGCAAACTCTCCAACTGTTTTGCATTGTGATTACATTCTCATCATGAGCTCCAGAGGGGCAGAGAAGGTCTAGACTTCATGGACCACAGACTCAAAGGTACAAGCAACAATGCCCTTTATTTTTGGTAGCCAAAATGATATCTTCTATAAAACCTTAGTGTGCTAATTGTCAAAACATAATCTGGGAATTCCTGGCGGTCCAGTCGTTAAGACTCTGTGCTTTCACTGTTGAGGGTCCGGGTTCGATCCCTGGTCCGGGAACCGAGATCCCACAAGCCGTGCCTTTAACAAAAAAGTGCTCTGAGGAAGGTAGAGATTTTAAAAAATAATAATAATAATCTTAGCCATTTCTGGCTTTTCTTGTAGTCAACTGCAAGGTTTTCTCAGTCAATTTACATCACCTGTAAACTGGTGTTGAATTTAAAAACCTACATATTGTCAGAATGTTGAAACATGGTTGTTGGGAGTGAGGGTGGCCTCGTTTAAATTTAGCCAAGCGACTGCTGGACCCTCAGGCTGATCCCCAGTCATCTGCATCCATCTGTCCTGGAATGAAGTACCCAGATTTCCATCTGCTGCCCTGGTAAAGTCTATGAGGTTACCCTCTATTCTTCTTGTCCCAGCCACAGAGTGGGTCCTTGGGTCTCCTGCCCTCCCTGCCTACATCTGCACTTTTCTTGGAGAAACCCAGAAAGTACTGGAAGCTCTTCCATGACTCTAGAGGAATGGGAAATCCACTGGGGCTATCTTGGGCTCTCTCTGCCTGGACAGCCACTCTATTGCTTCTGTAAAAGTTAGGGTGAGTGGGGGGATTCTAGGGCCTTGCTGCTTTCCTAGACACCCCTCCCCCCAGGAAATGAGGGCCAGATGCTGTCTATTCCAGATCTCTAAACACACTTGGGGATCCCAGAATTCTACCCACCTGTTGGAGCTTTCGACCCAGATTAGAGTAGGATATCGAGCCCCTACTCGGAGACCCACACCAGCCTGTAGCTCATTGTTCTCCTGTCCAAAGGAGAGGAGAATTTTTATCTCCTTTGACAGAAACAACTGACTCTGCAAATATTCTTCTAAATATTTCACATTAGCATCTGGACCTTAGCTTTTGAACTCAAAAGCTGAGAATCTGACCTCTTTGTTTTCTGCTTGCACAGTTGAGGGAGTAGACGACCCACATTTGGCTACCTGAGATTCAAAGAAAGAAGCCATCAGTTAGTTAATCCATCCCTCAATAAATACAACTAACATTCCAAACGCTTTGTTTGTGTAATCAAAGGTCTGCAGGTCAAACAGCTTCTTGTCTGAACTAAACTCTGTTAATCTTGGAATCACAAACAGGAAGGCAGCTAGAACGCTGCTGGGAAGTAAGTGATAAAATAATCACGGCCCACATTCTGCTTGCTGCAGGATCCACAGGAAGCCTCCATGCTGTGTCCCATTCAGCCAAAAGTCTCGTCATCATCTTTATCATCATTTTATGCATCCAGCCTTTCACAGAGCTGACGACAGGCCAACTTTGCCCAAAGAACCAAATGCAGTGGTTAGGCTTGGTCACAAAAGAAACACACAACTCATGATTTTTTTCTTTTGCCACTTTCTTTCTGCTCTCTAAGGAGGAGATGATCATGATTAACACAATAGCCACAGTGCCATTTAGAACTAATGCTCATGTCCTTGATGGACCCAGCCATTCAGCTGTCTGTGTTGATTAATGTCATCTCTGCACTGTATAAGGAGAAAACACCTTAATGTTTACAAGACATTTATGATCCCATTTACATCTGTTGATATATATAATCTGTGCATACATACATATACACACGCACACATACACACACATCCAGTTGGTTCTGTTTCTCTGAAGAATCCTGACAAATATAGTAACAAATTACCCCAAAACTTATCTCATCATGTGTCAGAGTCAGGAATACAGGCAAGGCTTAGCTGAGTCCTCCACTTCAGGGACTCTCTAGGGGCTGCAGTCACAGTGTTGGCGGGGGCTACAGTCTCCTCTGAAGGTTTGACCAGGGAAGGAAGCTCTTCTAAGCCAACTTAGTAGTTGTTGCCAGGACCCAGTTCTTCACAGGCTATTGGACTGAGAGCCTCAGTCCTCTCTGGAGGCTGGAGGGCACCCTCAGCTTCTTGCTATGTGGGGCTCTCCAGAGAGCATCTCCTAACATGGCAGCTTGCTTCATCAGAGCAAGCCAGTGAAGAGACCCAGAGAGAGAGAGAATATGACGGAAAGCACAGCTTTTTGTAAAGTAATCTCAGAAGTGATGTCCCGTCACTTTTGCCATTTCTATTCCTAAAGCAAATGCCTGCATCCAGCCTGGACTCAGGGGAGGGGATCACACAGGGCACGAACCCCAGGATGTGAGGATCACGGGAGCCACGAGAGAAGGCAGCCCTCCAGACATAGCTGGTCAGTACACATCACAGGTAAGACAAAGCACAGTTTGAGTCCAGAGCCCGCCCTCCGAGAGCCTGGGGGACCCTGGTAAACATGGTGGAAACCTGCCCTGTCGACCTTAACTCCATCTTGTAGTTTCTGGAAACACGTTCCTTCTTGATATAGAGGGATGTAATCAATATATTTGGATTCATCCTCTTGGCACAAAATGTGACCACATTCCTTCAAATTCAAGACTCTGGACCTTTGTGCTTCCTACCGTGAGAATAGCTTACTTCCTTCTCGGAGCCCTCCTCCTCCTCCAGTGCATCCAAGACTCAACTGTCCATGGGATCCGTTCTAGTGAGTCTGACCTCAAGGGAAGGGAAGTGTGGAAAAGGCGGCTGGCGCTGGAATTCTAGTCCTGGCAGCACCGTTGTTGAACGTAAGAGGGCATGGTTTTGCATGGACAGAACACACGCTACAGCTACACTCGCTGGTGGGCGGTGGCTCTTCAGGAGGCAGGAGGGAATGAGGCTGGTGTTTGCTTACTGTAATCGGGTGCCACCACACACCTGGGAGCACAGCGAGACAGCTTTCCCAGCTTTCTGTATCTCTCTCTTGGACCCCACGCGCACACACAGCCGTTTCCCCCGGGGTGTGCCCGGAGCCCCTGTGAGCCTGAGCCATTCCCAGTGCTGAGATAGTCTCCACGGACACCAGCATTGCCCCCGTTTACCAGTCAGAATGCCTTCATTCCAGCAGTGTCGTAGAATGAAATGACCGAGGAGAAAATGTCCAGCACGGCATCTGACATTGCATTGGAACTACGTTATAAATTCCTTGTCACTGAAGAAGGAATGAATAAAACAAGAAGAGATACCTTTTTAAAAAGTTGATGATGCATGTTATTTCGTTTAAGGGAGTGATGGAGATATTCCTTGGTTTATCTGCTTTAGCCAGTGCCTCGTGGACTATTGGATTGAACCACAAGAAAGTACCAATATTCGATGGTTATTAACCTCCATAAAACACAATTCCATGTGCTTCAACCTAATATCATCTCAACAAGAAGTCCCAGGTGCACTTTTGGCTCAAAATAGCAGACTGAGAAAACGTTTAAGTCCTCTGTCTGCCAAAATGTCTCTGAAATGGCAGGAGAAAAATATAATGATAAGCAGCAGTCCGTGGCACTGGAAATAGTGGAAAGTGTCAGGAGCAGATCAGAAATCCTTCTGGGAGACAGCAGGCAGATGGGATCTTATGGGCAGGAAAGGTGGATGCAGGGTTGGCTGTGGTGGTCTTGGACCCCCAGGGGCACCCAGCTCTCTGAGCATCATACTAGCTGACCAGGTGAAGCAGTGCAGGCTCCACAGGGCAGCCACCTGGGTTGGGATGGGGCCCCTCCTTACACACTCAGCCTCAGCATTTGCTCCCAGGCGAAACCTGTGAGAGAATAATCATTCAGTAAAGTGTAGAATCAACCGTATGTGGCTTCTTGAGGGTCATTGGGACTGCAGGGGAAAAGCAGAGCTGAGCCTGAGGGAACTTGAGTGAGGTCACCCCAGTGGCTCATCCCAGGGTCCTGCACTCACTTGACTCCTCCTAGCTTCTGAGTCCTGAAGCCAGTTAAGACATCCCACCCAGGAGCCCTCAGAGTCCTCTGGGTCCTCCCAGCATGCCTGAGACATGCTTTCCCAGTCTCTGGGGTCATGGCAGCTGAAGGAGCTCAGCTGAGTCCCCTTGTGAGAATAGCCTTCAGCCGAGGAGAAAGGGGGTCACCTCACCAGGGCCATGCCCCTTCACTAGGGATGGCTCTCATTCAATGACTGCTCCAAAAGATGCAAGGTCCTGAACTGGGGACACCTCTGAAGGGCCACCTCTCCCCCATTGCTGCTATGGGATCTGCTGAAGCCTTTTTTGGGACTATCAGCCTAGTATGATGGCAAAATATACACATATTTGACAATGCAATGGCTCAGAATGTTTACCGTCTGCCATCTTTGTGGAGGAAGGGGGTCTACTCAAAGATGTTTTCCCATCTAACAGAAAATAGTACTCCAAGAAAGAGGGAGATCCATAAACAGCAGAAATAGCCCAAGATTGAAATGAGAAGAAATTCTGTTATGACCATTGTACAACACGCCTAAAACTTAGTCGATTGGAAGTGGGCCAGCATTTCAGAGGGTTCTATGATGAATGACTTAAAGAAGACATTTTATATGATAACACAAATTATATAATTAGGAAGCTGGAAGTACGATTTTGTGGTGTTGCTAATGAAATAAAGGCTTCTGCCTCTTCAATAAAAATAGAAAGGCATTTATAAATTCTAGGAAGGAAAAAACTGAAACCGACATGATTCTATAATGAAACAAGCAAAAAATCTGTGCCATTGATGAAGTGAAAGAAATAGTGCTTTCTAAAACAACAAATCCAAACCCACACCAGTCAAGAAATTGAACAGTAAGGAGAATTAAGAGTGTCATGAATAGTTCTAGTCAATTTATTTTATGCCTATTGTACATACTGGTTGCAGTTACTTCCCTATGCTGCTCTATTTTTCCCCACCCAGGCTTGCTTTTGTTACTTTTACACGATATTTTACAAATTTGCTGCTTTCTCATTTTTTTCCCTTAAGTAGGCTTGGGTTCTTTTTTAAATTAAACACTAGAGGTTTAAAATTTTTGTTTAGATATCAGCATTGTCTTCTGATTTTCATAAGACAGATCACTTAGATTTTATACCTGGAAACATAAACGTACTTTTCTTAAGACTTTTTCTTTAAAACTTTAGAAGACTCCTTTAGGAGATTAATAGTTCTTGTTTGGGAGAAAACCTTTTTCTGAAAGTCAACCATTTTTAAGTTTTCTTTAAATCTTTTATTCTGATAAATTTAAGTAGAGTTGATAAATGTAATGCTTTTATTTAATAAAAAAGTTAACAGTGACTATCTTTGATGCATGGGGTCATTTTGTCCCTTAGATTTGTGTATCTTTTTCCAACTGGTCTACCATGACCGTGGTATTTTCTAAAGAGAGTAACAGTAATCCTTTCCAGTTACAACACGGATCAGAGATAGAACCTGGCAAACAGTTGTGAATTAGAGGCCTCTTATCAACATCACTTGCTCATAACCTTTAACAAATCACTTAACTTCTTTTGGCCTTGGTTTTCTGAAATGGCAAATTGAGATGAAATTTATATTTGAGGCTTTCTAAAAAATAATTATCATTGCAGACCTGTTTTTCCTAGGGAATATCTCATTTCCAGCACTACACCTCTGATTATCTTTGGGTTATTCAAAGCTGGCATCATTCACAAGGTCAAAATATATCAGAGGAGATTCTTGATTCTAAATGTTGCTGTAATTCCCTTGCTCATGGGACCCTCCAACACAGTGCCCCATCTACCCGATGGGTCTCCTCTTGGCAGTGAGAAAAGAACCCGGTGAAAACAAAGAACAAGATAATGACCAGAGCAAACACAATGCGGTGATTATAAGAACAAAGCCATCAATAGGAGTAATTGCTAAATGTCATTCTATAAATGTATTAATTAATGCAAAGAATCGAAAACCGCTAATACCCGAGGGCAGCGCTGCTAATTCCCAGTAGTGCAATTACATACATCAGTTTATGCACTAAGTCAGGAAGCTCTTAAATCTCAAATGGTCCAACCTATATCTTCTAACCTGGTACTTATCAAACTTAAAAGGGATACTGATCATCTGGGGATCTGGTTGAAATGCAGATTATGAATCAGTAGGTCACTTGACAATCAGCCCCCAAGGCTGCTGCTCCTGGCCTGTGGTCCACGGGTTAGACTATCAGAATGACATAGAGCACCTAGAATAGTGTCTGCACTTAGGGAGTCCTGCTAAGTGATAGTGATTATTATTACTGCTGGGAGGTTTGAGAATTCCAGCTCTTCCTGTGTTCAAGTGCAGTAGTATTAAGAGTTGTGCAGCAGCCAGGTTTTTTGCTGAATACAGTCATCCCTCGGTATCCATGGGGATTTGGTTCCATGACCCCCATGGATATCAAATTCCATGGATGCTCAAGTCCCTTGTGTAAAATGGCATAGTGTTTGCATGTAACCTGCACACATCTTCCTGCGTACTTTAAATCATCTCTAGATTACTTATAATACCTAACACAATGTAAATGCTATGTAACTAGTTGTAAATATGATGTAAATGCCTATATAAATAGTTAGCAGAGCACAGCAAATTCAAGTTTTGCTTTTGGGAACTTTCTGGAATTTGGTTTTTTTTTTACGATTATTTCTCATCTGTAGTTGGTCGAATCTGTACCTGCAGAACCATGGATACTGAGGGCCAACTGTACTAACTAGAATCCTTTTATAAACTCATTTATGGATTTTAGTAACCCTTAAAAATTTATTCTGGAACTCTCTCCGAAATTACAAAGAAGTAGCCCGTAGTGAAAAGGAAGTCTATGGAATATGCATGAGTTATTGCTAAAAACTGCAGAGGAGGCTTACACATTTGGACAGGATCCGTCCATCAGAAGGACTGTCATTTCCTTCTAGTGGGCTGAGGACCACAGTTTTGGAATCAGTGATTCGGGGGACCATCAGTTGGTGACCAAATATCCAGGGTGCCCAGGACAGTCCTCAGGTCACAGCATAACCTGTAACACTGCCCCCTTCAAATTGTACCGGCTTCAAAAACACGTTGTATAGCCATCCTAATTATAGTGGACAATGATGACACGTTACTGGCTTCATCCAGCTTGCCTATTTCTCCCCAAGCTTTCTACCACATGGAGAGAAGGGAATTCTCAGTCGAATTATCCTTCTTGGCTAGCAACAGCTTTGGCCGTAAATCAGGCTTATGTTCAACAATCCTGCACTTCTGTATGTAGCACATATACACAAATGTGTCTGTTGTGGAAGAGACATGGTAGTTTCATCATTTATCACTACGATACAATTTACAGATGCTTCTAGTCTGAACTGCCCATGTGAAGCTCTCATCTTTTTGACGGAAGGAGCTTCTTCTCAGGTTCCATTTTACCTAGGATTACACAGTAATTCTTCACACTGCTGCTGGCCTGTGAGATACACAGGAGCAAAACTGACTGAAGACAAAAGATGGGTCCATCTCCTTGGGTGAAATGCAAGAAAGGGATGAAGCCATATCAACCCAGCTTTTCTCTGCCTTAGGTGGGGCAGCCTGGAGGTTAAGCCTGTGGCTCCAGGTACCAGGATGAAATCTGCATTCTGTCACTGACCGACCATCTGGCCACATTAGGCAAATGGTTGGATCTCTTTCAGCCCATTTCTTCATCCGTCTCCTAAGTTTATTGTGAGATTGAAATGTGTTATCATACGGAAGGGGCTTAGGGAGGGCTTGGCCCACCAAAAGAATTCAGACTTTACCCATCCTTAGCCATACCTGAAGTACTTATCTGCTGTCTCCTAAATGTCCAAGGGAAGATTTAGCCACTGTGCAAAACTGCCATTCAAAACTAAGCTCAGTGTTAGCTGCAGTGTTGACTGCCATGCTTTAGTTCCAAAAGGCTTTCTTTTAGGTGTCTTGTGTCCCAGATTGAAACAATCATTTTAGTTTGAAATCTCAAGGAATCTGAACATGAGAGATTTCATTTTATATAAGGTTTTGTATTATAACAGGTATTCTTCTTACGTCTTTATCTAAAGCGCAGAGAGAATAGAACCCAAATAAGATAGAAAAGGTGTAACCGAGAGGAAGAAAAGGAAGAGAGAGGAAGGCGATTGGGAACATAACAAACTGTGTGTTTTCTTTCTAGATTTAAAGATTGAGTCATTAGAATTTGCTCCTATCTGCATCTCAAAAGAATGCAAATGCCATCTCAATTTCAGGGAAAGAATTAGTTAAGGATACCACGCTGGCTTTGAAAAGTTTGCCTTGATCGAATGCCAAATGGCAAAATGAATGGATTTAATTTGAAATTGCCTATCTTCAGAAGAATGTGATATGGAACATATTTAGGATTTAGCCCTTTCATTTAAGATTAAACATACCAAAAATGTCCTCATCAATTATTGACAGCCGAATATTAAAACAGAGGCTTCATTTCAATCTTGAGAGGAGAGAACACTGCTTGTTTCTAGAAATACATTTCCTCCCTCTTTCAACTACAACACTCCATGATGTTCTCAAGAGGGATCATTTCCTAAATTGGTGTGGGAGCTGGTGAGCAATGTGTCCTCTCTGCCTCAGTAGGCCCACGACCTGTAGTTTAGGGTTCAAATGAAACGTATTCAGTGGGGCAGACTGCTAGGGAAATGTCATAAGAAACATGTAAGAGCTGACCCTTAAAATACTGAAATCTCAAAGCTTACTTGTTTTACGTTTTCTACGAGTAATTAATAACAGTTGTGAACGGGCAGCAAGGCCACACACCCATGGAAATGTGGCTTAGGACTATTACATTTGTCCTCAGTCCCCCGAAGTCCCTTTTCTTAGAGGTGGCCTCAGATTAATAGGAATATATAAATCCTTTGATAATGTTGTCCTTGTCTGGAACAAAAAGCTTTGTCTAAAGTCTCCCGCCACCTCATTTCCACACATCAAAATTCTATCCATCTTTCATTTACCATTTTTACCTGAAGTCTTACTTGACCTCCTCCCCTTCTCCGTGCACACACACACTCTTTGATGATCCATTATTCTGAAAAGAGATTCAGAGTGTCTTAAATAACCAAAGGAAGTGGAGATTAAACCTAGATGGAGGAAGGGTATGTCAGGGGAAGGGGTCAAGAAAGGTTTCAGGAAAGAAATGTGTAGAATTTGGTTTAGGCTTCCCTGTTACATTATAACGTGGAGGATCTTGATCAATGTATTCGGTACGTATGTGCTGATTTTATTGAATGTAGCTTTGAAGAGAAGAAAAAATTCACCAAAAGGTAGCAGGGGGAGGTGAGGAGGACAGTTCTATCCACGTTGTTTTATTCATTTCATTACCAAGGGAGCCCATCCCATAGAGCAGCCATCATGCACGGTACACAGTTGGCACTCAGTCATGAATCCATGAGCAAAGGACACAGGACAAGAACATGAGCCGCTCCTACCCTTGAAGTTCTTACAGTCTAGTTAATAAGGGAGCAGTTACCCTCACTAACCAGATAACTCTGTTATGGGAGCACCGTGGGAGGCTGTGTAAACCTCAGTAGGATTCAGGAAGAATTTCTCAGATGAGACCCAAGCTGGAACTTGAGAGACAATTAGAAGTTATCTGATGGGGATGGAATATACAGCATGATAACTGTCGTCATCAACACTGTATTGCGTATTTGGAAGTTGCTAAGAGAATAGATTTTAAGAGTTCTCTTCGCAAGAAAAAAAAATGTGTTAACTATGTGAGGTAATGGATGATAACTAAACATATTGTGGCAATCATTTCCAATATATGCTTATCAAATCATTAAGTTGTATACCTTAAACGCATGCAATATGTCAATTACATCTCAATAAAACTGGAAAAAAATAAAGGGAAAGAAAAGAAGTTATCTGAAGGAAAAGGGTGTCACAGGCAGAAGAGAGAACAAGTGAGAGACGGCTTGGAGATACAGAATAGGCTGCCTTTTGGAACCTATAAGTGGAAATTTGCTGGAGTACAGATTAGGCAAAGGGTAGAATGTGAGATTTGTGGGTGAGTGATGGCCATTTTATAAAGGGCCTTTCATGCTAAGCCACGCCATGTTCTTAGAAGCTATGTGAAGCCACCGAAGGATTTTATGGAAGAGCTATATCATCAGAATTTTCTGTTTTAGAAAGACCTGTCTTGCAGTAGCCTTTCAAGGTTGATTCCAGGCTGGCCAGACTGAAGCTAGGGGGACTTACTGCGGCCATCGGGAGAGCTGTGGTGAGCCAGGGAGTTGGTGAGGATGAAGAGAAGATGCTGGAAAATTGAGAGAACACAGGCTGACTGCTGGGATGTGGGGTGAGGGAGAGGGAAAAGACCAGGATGACCTTCAGCTTCCTGGCTTGAGCAACTGAGTAGATGGGGTCCGTTTGCTGAGAAAGAGGAGAAGCAGATTTAGAGGTTTCCTCCCACAAAGACTGTGGCTTTAGAGGCATGAAGTTTAAGGCGCCTATTGAATATCCCAAAGGAAATGTCCAGGCAACAGTGGAATATAGGGACTAGAGTTCTGGAGATGGGTTTGTCTAAAAGATAGTTGAGATGCATTTGGACAGGTGAAAGGAGACAGGTGGGAAAGGCTTAACAAATCTCCTATTCGTCTGAGCTTCAGATATTTCCAGTAATGGCTGTTGTCTTTGCGATTTACTCACTGTCTCTCTGAGCCTCAGCCCCTGCTGATGGTGCAGGATTTCCAAAGGCAAAGATTGAAGGCAACTACCCCGTTGATTTCCTCCTTAGAATTATTTAATTTACCACATTGTTTTTTTAAAGGAAACTTTTAAAGCTTAGCAGCCAAGAAAGAAATCTTGACGGTTAATTGGGGCTTTACATTTTTAGTAGATAACATCAATAAAATCACCTTAGTGGGCTTCCCTGGTGGCACAGTGGTTGAGAGTCCGCCTGCCGATGCAGGGGACACGGGTTCGTGCCCCGGTCCGGGAGGATCCCACATGCCGCGGAGTGGCTGGGCCCGTGAGCCATGGCCGCTGAGCCTGCACGTCCGGAGCCTGCGCTCCGCAACGGGAGAGGCCGCAACAGTGAGAGGCCCGCGTACCGCAAAAAAAAAAAAAAAAAAAAAAAAATCACCTTAGTATAATTAGACTTAATTTTATATGAGATATCACTGAGCATTCCTATAATTGCTCTTAATATTTTAAGGATTAGATACAGGTACAAGTATAGATATAAATATAGATGGATGTAGGCATAGATATATTTATATACTTGGATTTAGATATAGGGAGATTTGTACAGCTAGAGCCAGCGGACCAAATACAGACATATAAACAAAACATTGTTTATCTTCAAATGTGGGAATCATAATAATAACAGCTCGAGTAAACTTATTGTGCTCGGTGATTTAAATATATTAATTTACTTAATGCTCAGAACAGCCCTGTGAGGTAGATTCTGTTATTATCCCATTTTGCAGATAAGAAAACTGAGGTGTTGAGTAAGTAAATTGCTTAAGGTTGCACAAATCCTGGGTCTGGGATTTGAACTAGGCAGTGTGGGTCTAGAGTCTGTGCTAGTAACATGGCTTTATATTGCCTCTCTTTATCAATCTCTAATGGGTAAATCAATATTTAAATAAATTTAGAATGCAATTCCCGTCCTCTTACATGATTGGGTAAGCTGTAAAGGGAGCCGTGCAGTTCATCAACGATGCACGTGCAATTAGAGCCTGTGTCTAATCAGGGCTGATGATAGCCACAGGCATTCTTGCAGAGTAACCATCAGAGAAGAGGAGTTGCTGGCCCAGAGAAGGATGTAGCAGTCATTAGCTCTCAGCAAATGCCTTGAACCCAGGCAGCCACTGATACTGTAAACTGAAATGTAGCAGCTATAAAAGGACTGTCGGATGCTCCCTTTATATTTATAACCATGCAGAGACGTCCAACTTTATGGCACATAACAGACAACTGTGCTCATAACCACTTTCTCAGAGGTCTAGTTTTCCTGGCCCATCCCCCTTACAGGTAGGGGTGCGCCTCCCTGCTACTCCCTAGGTGTTCAGAGACCCCTTGGGAGGCTTACAAGTGTCCTGGGGCAGGAAGGAAGCATGCAGGCATCCACAGATGGTATCTTGCTTGGCATAGCCAGGCTCCACAGTCCCCTGGTCTCACCGGTGGGGGCAGTGAGACCCACCAGAACCAGTCCTGCATTCAGGTGCTGGGAGGGTCTTCGTCGCCCAAAGCGTGGGCAGTTGCTGTACAAGGGTCCTAGGCACGCAGACAGTGCCACCTGTAAGCTCCTCTCTTGGTCCCCCCATCTGGCACTTACCACCCCTTACTGAGCAGCTTCAGGACAGGGTCCAAGCAACCCCCTTACTTGTTCCTCCTCCTCAGGCCTCCATCTTGAGTATTTACAAAATGGGTTCATGTGTGGCAGGGACTCAGTCATCTATAATATGAGACCTGGGCTGAAACTTTGCAGATTTTAGTTTCTTGGTTCTCATCCTGGTGATTCAAACATTTAGGGAAATGAATGTCATCAGCTGAGAGTTATATAAGCATTGTACTTGTTTTAGCTATTCTGAAAACCTAGACTCCTGACTACTTGGTGATGGCCCAGGTGACTCATGATTCTCTTGGTCATACTTCCTGGGAAGTGAATGACGTTGCAGCTTAAGGACCCCTCATTTGCATGGGTCTCTACCAAGGCCCTGGTAGGGCCCTGCGACCTGTTCCCATGGTCATATATAGTCTGTAAATTTTGCAAAAGTTATTCCTTATGAATTTTTTGGTTCTCATTCAAAAAATAAATTCCAGCTTCGTGCCTAATTTTGTATTATTTTGCTTCAGGAGGGCTTCCCAAGTTGTAAAAGTTTCAGGCTCCACAATATGTAGATTCACCCCTATTCCAAGGTCATTCCAGTTTCTAGCCCTTGTACGGTTTCTTAGTTTTGGAGGAGTTTGAGAAGTTTTGTTTTTCCAGTTCTAAATGCATAGATGGCGGCTTAGTGGAAGTAGAGAACCAGAGATTTCCTTAACTAAAGAGAAGCAAAAATGGATGCTCGCATGGCAGTGTAATCCAGCCTCTGTGAACTTTAGGGTGACTGCTGGGAATGAAAGAACAGAACCAAACACAGACCATGGAAAGCATTCTGCCGAGAAAGGCGTGTGATGAATTCATGAGGTTTTAGGACAAAGCAGCTCCTTTTGGAGTTTGGATCTGAGTTTTAGATCTTTGTCTCTCACAAGGACTCCACTGAGAAGAAATAAAGTCTTTTGTGCCTTTACCGGTGAATTATCTTTTTTTTGAGCCGTTATGCGACATGAGGTCTGTCCTCTTCTTTTATCAGCAAGGAAGAGTTGAGAGCCTCCTTTCACAGTGATTTTTTTTATTTAAGTAATATCAGGACCACAAAGGGAACAAAGCATGATTTAACACAAGTCTGCCTGGCCTAAGAAATCCTGACAGGTTAAAATCCAGATGAAAAAAAAGCCCTACATGCAGGCCTGGTTATGCCTGTCACGTAAGGAGCCTGCGTTATGGAAGATTTACAATAACAGACCTTTGACAGGAGGCCCTCCTGAGCAGCCTATAAAATCCAGTATGATCCTTAAACATGGGATTTGCACAGGGCTCACCCAGAGCATCCACTGAGAAGTGATAAACCTAAATGAATTGTTTCATTCTTTGGCAGTTTCTGGGAGGTGTTATCTTACAGATTAGAGCCTTGTGATTTTGAGGGAAGCTGAATTTCTTATTAAGATAATTTATACCCGAAGGGATCATAAGTGAGAAAATTGAAAAATATATGAAGGCATAAAGCATCGTTTGGAACGCAATAAAGGCACCATTGGATTTCTCTGGCAGCCACGTTTTCCAGGACAGGACTCTTCTTCTGGATGGACAAGGAAAGCTGGTTTTTCTCATTTTGGTTTTTCAGACTTCTCACTTGTTTGCATATCATCCATGGTATATCGGTAGTATAAACAACTTGACCTTACTAGTTCTGGTTTTGCTAACTAGTTAGTCGGGTGACTTTGTGGAGGTCATTCACTTCTTTGGCTTTCATGTGTTACTCAAGGAAAATAGTAATTCCAACTCTCCTTCAAAGGGCTTTAGTGAAGATTTAATGAGATAATATATTAGACAATATTTTTTATCTGCAACCTGTCTGGTTTAGAATTAAACTGAAGGTAATATTTCAACGTTCTAATAGTCTATAATATACCTTGGGGTTTTTGTATCAACCAATCAAGTAGAATCCATTGACTACTTCCTAAGTCCTGAGGATGCTGTTAAAGGCTATTGACTTAAAAAATAATTGTTGCTTCCATTTGGATTGGAAACTATAATGAATCACCTGCTACTTGGTCTGTGTTCTGTAGCCACCGAGGCCAGCATTCTCCACATCACCGGAGCTTCTTTATGAGGACCCTGGACAGATCCTTCTGACTGGTTTTAAGACCAGGCTCATCTTTACCCTATTGGCCCTGAGAATTGCATAACTGACGAGGATTATCATATCATGTCAGCTTTGAGAAAAATTAGAGGCAAAATGTTGGCCCACCCATGGCAAATGGTCAAGACTCTATGAGAAGCTTTTCATCTTTTCTGAAGAGTCCTCCTTCTTGGCTTTATCTTTCTACCCTTGTTTTCCTCATTTTCTCTACCCAATTTCTGTTTTTATTTTATTTTGTTCTTATACGTCTTTATAAGGCAGGTTAGAATCTTTTTTTAACGTGGGGCACAAATAATAAATAAAGGACTAGTTATAACAGAGATAAAGTAAGAAGGTTTAAGGAAAACTGCAGTGAACTTCTCCAGGGAAAGCAATAAATGCTTCCATTGGTAGCAATTCGTCTATACCTGCCTCCACACTGTCCAGACTACTCAAGAAAAGCAAATACATTTAAAGGTAGAAAGTGTTCAATTCCAAAGTGTTCATATTTGAAACCACAGAATTATTTGATTTCAAATGTGGCCTGAGTTAGGCCTGGATCTACATTCTCTGGTAAGCAGCCACTTTCACAATTTTCAGGCATACTACCTGAAATGTCTTTATGTGTACCTTGTAATCCTTGCTATATAAAGGTTGAAGCTGATAAAAATTGATGAGGGTAAGAATATCAAATTCTGCTTTGGACCCCAAGCCCCCCAGACCTGTATGGTCTTACCACCAACCTCACTCTCCTTTTCTGGTTATCTTGTCTACCCTGCTAAGGGTGTCAGTTTCTCAGGATACCCTCCATTGACACAGCATCCTCCCCTGTGTTCATGTCCCCATCCAGCCCCACTCTTCACCCCTGGTCCTTCTTCTCCTACCAACATCCTCTCCTAGCCTCTCTCACTTTCTTCTCTAGAGCCCCCTGTTAATTTTTCTAAGAGTACAATTTGTGTTCTAAAATAATTCCTCCACATCCTCCCCATACCAATCCTAGATTACTCTTGATGACATTTATCCCCTGGGCATCACTCAAGTGGAGGCAGACCATTCCTTGACCTCCACATGCTGTACCCTTAAGATTCTCACTAGACCCCTTGTCTTCACCCCATGCCAACTAAATCCTTACTTTTTCTGAAGTCCTACCATGCAGCAGTTCTCAAAGAGTAGTCTGCAGACTCCTGGAAGTTCCCATGAGGTCAAAACTATTTCCATAATAATACTAAGACATTATTTGCTTTTTCAACCATGTTGACATTTACACCCATGGTGCAAAAGCAATAGTGGCTAAAACTCCTGGTACTTTGGTATGAATCAGTGCAGTGGCACCTAACTGTACTGACTAGTATTTGTATTCTTCACAGCCACACACTCACAGTTTAAAAAAAAAAAAAAGTGCAATAAAGAAAAATACCTATTTAACTTCAGAATGTCCTTGGTGAAGCAGTTAAAGTTATTAGTTTTATTAACTCTTTATTCTTGAGCACATGCCTTTTTAATAATCTGAATAACAAAATGAGAAGTACACATAAAGCAATTCTGTGGCATACCAAAATGCAATGTGTGACTTGAGAAAATGTTCTAAGATGTTCTAAGCTGCACTAGATACTTATTTTTCTCCTGAAACACAGAAAGAACAACTAACAGACAAACCATAGTTATGCAGACATAGATATTTGCAGCACATTTTATCAAAAACGAATGAATGAGTGTGTCACTTGAAGGAAAATAACTGACAGTGTCTGTTGCCAATGATAAAGAACATACTTTCAAGCAAAAGTTAGAATTTTGGAAAACTTGTATCCACCAACAGGGATATGACAGCTCTCTAATATGGAAAGACTTTTTGATAAGATAGGTGGTAATATTAATGAATGTGATTTTTGATATTGCGTAATGAAATGTGTCAACATTTGGAAAAGCTGTATAACTCAAGGAACCAATATTTTCCAAATGACCGATGTACACTATGACAGAATCCTGCATGAGTAAAAAATCCACTAAAGGTGCAAAGTAGATAAATGGATTTTAATATAATCAAATAAAAATGTTATTTGATTATGGCTTCAGATTCAACATTTCAATAGACTTTTAGAAACTGCCACTAGTTGAGTTTTGATGAAGTATCAAGGAAGAATATTCACAATTATTTGAAAGGCTATTGCAATACTCTTCCCTTTTCCAACCACATATTTGGGTGAGGCCAGCTTTTCTTCAAACCCTTCAGACAAAACAGCATAATGTAACAGAAGCAGATATGAGATTCCAGGTCTCTTCTATGAAGTCAGAAATGTTTTTGTTTTTGTTTTGTTTTTTGTGGTACGCGGGCCTCTCACTGTTGTGGCCTCTCCCGTTGCGGAGCACAGGCTCCGGACGCGCAGGCTCAGTGGCCATGGCTCACGGGCCCAGCCGCTCCGCGGCAT